>NW_027477314.1:0-82709 GCF_051020955.1 Megalopta genalis | reverse complement strand
TCAAATCAATGCGATGTAGAAGGTTCAGCTACAAATCCATGTGAAACAAATGATTTAGATTCAAATACTTGCGATATAAGTGATATAGCTACAAATGCTGGCTAAATAAACGAGATAGCTTCAAATCCATGCGAAACACATGATGTAGCTTCAAATCAATGCGATGTATAAGGTTTAGCTTCAAATCCATGCGAAACAAATGATTTAGCTTCAATTACTTGCGATATAAGTGATATGAGCTTTCAAATGCTGGCGAAATAAACGAGTTAGCTTGAAATCCATGCGAAACACATGATGTAGGTTCAAAATCAATGCCAGGTAGAAAGATTAGCATCAAATCCATGCGAAACACATGATGTAGCTTCAAATCAATGCGATGTAGATTATTTAGCTTCAAATCCAGGTGAGACAAATTATTTAGCTTCAAATACTTGCGATGTAAGTAATATAGCTACAAATGCTGGCAAAATAAACGAGTTAGCTTCAAATCCATGCGAAACACATGATGTAGCTTCAAATCAATGCGATGTAGAAAGATTAGCTTCAAATCCATGCGAAACACATGATGTAGCTTCAAATCAATGCGATGTAGAAGGTTTAGCTCAAATTCCTGCGAAACAAATGATTTAGCTTCAAATACTTGCCATATACGTTATATAGCTGCAAGTGCAGGCGAAAACAAACGCGGTAGCTTCAAATCCATGCGAAACAAATGATTTTGCTTCAAATCCATGCGAAACACATGATGTAGCTTCAAATCAATGCGATGTAGAAGGTTTAGCTTCCAATCCGTGCGACACAAATGGATTCGCTTCTAATACTTGTGATACAAGTGATATTGTTTCAAAATTATGGCGAAATAATCGAGTTAGCTTCAAAATCCGTGCGAAACACATGATGTAGCATCAAATCAATGCGATGTAGATTATTTAGCTTCAAATCCAGGCTAGACGAATTATTTAGCTTCAAATACTTGCGATATAAGTAATATAGCTTCAAATGCTGGCGGAAATAAACGAGTTAGCTTCAAATCCATGCGAAATACATGATGTAGGTTGAAATCAATGCGATGTAGAAAGATTAGCTTCAAATCCATGCGAAATACATGATGTAGGTTGAAATCAATGCGATGTAGAAAGATTAGCTTCAAATCCATACGAAAACACATGATGTAGCTTCAAATCAATGCGATGTAGTTTGTTTAGTTTCAAATCCATGCGAAACAAATGATTTCGCTTCAATTACTTGCGATATAAGTGATATAGCTTCAAATGCAGGCGAAACAAACGCGTTAGCTTCAAATCCATGCCGAACGCATGATGTAGCTTCAAATCAATGTGATGTAGAAGGTTTAGCTTCAAATCCATGAGAAACAAATGATTTCGCTTCAGTTACTTGCGATATAAGTGATGTAGCTTCAAATGCAGGCGAAACAAACGAGTTAGCTTCAAATCCATGCGAAACACATGATGTAGCTTCAAATCATGCGATGTAGAAGGTATTGCTTCAAATCCATACGGAACAAATGATTTCGCTTCAATTACTTGCGATATAAGTGATATAGCTCCAAATGCAAGCGAAACAAACGCGTTAGCTTCAAATCCATGCGAAACACATGATGTAGCTTCAAATCAATGCGATGTAGAAGGTTTAGCTTCAAATCCATACGGAACAAATGATTTCGCTTCAATTACATGCGGATATAAGTGATATAGCTCCAAATGCAAGCGAAACAAACGCGTTAGCTTCAAATCCATGCGAAACACATGATGTAGCTTCAAATCAATGCGATGTAGAAGGTTTTAGCTTCAAATCCATGCGAGACACATGATGTAGCTTCAAATCAATGCGATGTAGTAGGTTTATCTTCAAATCCATGCGAAACAAATGATTTCGCTTCAATTACTTGCGATATAAGTGAATAGATTCAAATGCAGGCGAAACAAACGCGTTACCTTCAAGTCCATTCGAACACATGATTGTAGCTTCAAATCAATGCGATGTAGAAGGTTTAGCTACAAATCCATGAGAAACAAATGATTTAGCTTCAAATACGAGCGATATAAGTGATATAGTTCAAATTCTGGCGAAATAATCGAGTTAGCTTCAAATCCATGCGAGACACATGATGTAGCTTCAAATCAATGCGATGTAGATTATTTAGCTTCAAATCCAGGTGAGACAAATTATTTAGCTTCAAATACTTGCGATATAAGTAATATAGCTACAAATGCTGGCGAAATAAACGAGTTAGCTTCAAATCCATGCGAAACACATGATGTAGGTTCAAATCAATGCGATGTAGAAAGATTAGCTTCAAATCAATGCGAAACACATGATGTAGCTTCAAATCAATGCGATGTAGAAGGTTTAGCTTCAAATTCCTGCGAAACATATGATTTAGCTTCAAATACTTGCCATATACGTGATATAGCTTCAAATGCAGGCGAAACAAATGATTTAGCTTCAATTACAAGCGATATAAGTGATATAGCTTCATATGCTGTCGAAATAATCGAGTTAGCTTGTAATCCATGCCGAAACACACGATGTAGCTTCAAATCAATGCGATGTAGAAGGGTAGCTTCTTATCCTGCGAAACAAATGATTTAGCTTCAAATACTTGCGATATAAGTGATATAGTTTTCAAATTCTGGCGAAAATAATCGAGTTAGCTCCAAATCCATGCGAGACACATGATGTAGCTTCAAATCAATGCGATGTAGAAGGTTTAGCTTCAAATCCATGCGAAACAAATGATTTCGCTTCAATTCTTGCGATATAAGTTATATAGCTTCAAATGCTGGCGAAATGAACGAGTTAGCTTCGGAATCCATGCGAGACACATGATGTAGCTTCAAATCAATGCGATGTAGATGATTTAGATTCAAATCCATGCGAAACAAATGATTTAGCTTCAATACTTGCGATATAAGTGATATAGCTTCAAATTCTGGCGAAATAATCGAGTTAGCTTCAAATCCATGCGAGACACATGATGTAGCTTCAAATCAATGCGATGTAGATTATTTAGCTTCAAATCCAGGTGAGACAAAATTATTTAGCTTCAAATACTTGCGATATAAGTAATATAGCTACAAATGCTGGCGAAATAAACGAGTTAGCTTCAAATCCATGCGAAAACACATGATGTAGCTTCAAATCAATGCGATGTAGAAAGATTAGCTTCAAATCCATGCGAAACACATGATGTAGCTTCAAATCAATGCGATGTAGAAGGTTTAGCTTCAAATTCCTGCGAAACAAATGATTTAGCTTCAAATACTTGCATATACGTGATATAGCTGCAAATGCAGGCGAAACAAACGCGTTAGCTTCAAATCCATGCGAAACACATGATGTAGCTTCAAATCAATGCGATGTAGAAGGTTTTAGCTTCAAATCCATGCGTAACAAATGATTTAGCTTGAAATACTTGCGATATAACTGATACAGCTTCAAATGCTGGCGAAATAAACGAGTCAGCTTCAAATCCATGCGAAACAAATGATTTTGCTTCAAATACTTGCGATATAAGTAATATAGCTTCAAATTCTGGCGAAATAATCGATTTAGCTTCAAATCCAAGCGAAGCACATGATGTAGCTCAAATCAATGCGATTGTAGAAGGTTTAGCTTCAAATCCATGCGAAACAAATGATTTCGCTTCAATTACTTGCGATATAAGTGACAAAGCTTCAATGCAGGCGAACAAACGCGTTAGCTTCAAATCCATGCGGAACACATGATGTAGCTTCAAATCAATGCGATGTAGAAGGTTTAGCTTCAAATCCATACGAAAGAAATGATTTCGCTTCAATTACTTGCGATGTAAGTGATATAGCTTCAAATGCTGGCGGAATAAACGAGTTAGCTTCAAATCCATGCGATGTAGAAGATTTAGCTTCAAATCATGCGTAACAAATGATTTAGCTTGAAATACTTGCGATATAAGTGATATAGCTTCAATGCTGGCGAAATAAACGAGTTAGCTCCAACTCCATGCGAAACCCACGACGTAGCTTCAAATCAATGCGATGTAGAAGGTTCAGCTACAAATCCATGTGAAACAAATGATTTAGATTCAAATACTTGCGATATAAGTGATATAGCTACAAATGCTGGCTAAATAAACGAGATAGCTTCAAATCCATGCGAAACACATGATGTAGCTTCAAATCAATGCGATGTAGAAGGTTTAGCTTCAAATCCATACGAAAGAAATCATTTCGCTTCAATTACTTGCGATATTTGTGATATAGCTTCAAATGCTGGCAAAATAGACGAGTTACCTTCAAATCCATGCGAAACACTTGAAATACCTTCAAATCAATGCGATGTAGATGATTTAGATTCAAATCCATGCGAAACAAATGATTTAGCTTCAAATACTTGCGATATAAGTGATATAGCTTCAAATGCTGGCGAAATAAACGAGTTAGCTCCAACTCCATGCGAAACCCACGACGTAGCTTCAAATCAATGCGATGTAGAAGGTTCAGCTACAAATCCATGTGAAACAAATGATTTAGATTCAAATACTTGCGATATAAGTGATATAGCTACAAATGCTGGCTAAATAAACGAGATAGCTTCAAATCCATGCGAAACACATGATGTAGCTTCAAATCAATGCGATGTATAAGGTTTAGCTTCAAATCCATGCGAAACAAATGATTTAGCTTCAATTACTTGCGATATAAGTGATATAACTTCAAATGCTGGCGAAATAAACGAGTTAGCTTGAAATCCATGCGAAACACATGATGTAGGTTCAAATCAATGCCAGGTAGAAAGATTAGCATCAAATCCATGCGAAACACATGATGTAGCTTCAAATCAATGCGATGTAGATTATTTAGCTTCAAATCCAGGTGAGACAAATTATTTAGCTTCAAATACTTGCGATGTAAGTAATATAGCTACAAATGCTGGCAAAATAAACGAGTTAGCTTCAAATCCATGCGAAACACATGATGTAGCTTCAAATCAATGCGATGTAGAAAGATTAGCTTCAAATCCATGCGAAACACATGATGTAGCTTCAAATCAATGCGATGTAGAAGGTTTAGCTTCAAATTCCTGCGAAACAAATGATTTAGCTTCAAATACTTGGCATATACGTTACATAGCTGCAAATGCAGGCGAAACAAACGCGGTAGCTTCAAATCCATGCGAAACAAATGATTTTGCTTCAAATCCATGCGAAACACATGATGTAGCTTCAAATCAATGCGATGTAGAAGGTTTAGCTTCCAATCCGTGCGACACAAATGGATTCGCTTCAAATACTTGTGATACAAGTGAAATTGTTTCAAATTATGGCGAAATAATCGAGTTAGCTTCAAATCCGTGCGAAACACATGATGTAGCATCAAATCAATGCGATGTAGATTATTTAGCTTCAAATCCAGGCTAGACGAATTATTTAGCTTCAAATACTTGCGATATAAGTAATATAGCTTCAAATGCTGGCGGAATAAACGAGTTAGCTTCAAATCCATGCGAAATACATGATGTAGGTTGAAATCAATGCGATGTAGAAAGATTAGCTTCAAATCCATACGAAACACATGATGTAGCTTCAAATCAATGCGATGTAGTTTGTTTAGCTTCAAATCCATGCGAAACAAATGATTTCGCTTCAATTACTTGCGATATAAGTGATATAGCTTCAAATGCAGGCGAAACAAACGCGTTAGCTTCAAATCCATGCGAAACGCATGATGTAGCTTCAAATCAATGTGATGTAGAAGGTTTAGCTTCAAATCCATGAGAAACAAATGATTTCGCTTCAGTTACTTGCGATATAAGTGATGTAGCTTCAAATGCAAGCGAAACAAACGCGTTAGCTTCAAATCCATGCGAAACACATGATGTAGCTTCAAATAAATGCGATGTAGAAGGTTTAGCTTCAAATCCATACGGAACAAATGATTTCGCTTCAATTACATGCGATATAAGTGATATAGCTCCAAATGCAAGCGAAACAAACGCGTTAGCTTCAAATCCATGCGAAACACATGATGTAGCTTCAAATCAATGCGATGTAGAAGGTTTAGCTTCAAATCCATGCGAGACACATGATGTAGCTTCAAATCAATGCGATGTAGAAGGTTTAGCTTCAAATCCATGCGAAACAAATGATTTCGCTTCAAATTCTTGCGATATAAGTTATATAGCTTCAAATGCTGGCGAAATGAACGAGTTAGCTTCGAATCCATGCGAGACACATGATGTAGCTTCAAATCAATGCGATGTAGAAGGTTTAGCTTCAAATCCATGCGAAACAAATGATTTAGCTTCAAGTACGAGCGATATAAGTGATATAGTTTCAAATTCTGGCGAAATAATCGAGTTAGCTTCATATCCATGCGAGACACATGATGTAGCTTCAAATCAATGCGATGTAGAAGGTTTAGCTTCAAATCCATGCGAAACAATTGATTTCGCTTCAATTACTTGCGATATAAGTGATATAGCTTCAAATGCAGGCGAAACAAACGCGTTAGCTTCAAATCCATGCGAAACGCATGATGTAGCTTCAAATCAATGTGATGTAGATGGTTTAGCTTTAAATCCATGAGAAACAAATGATTTCGCTACAGTTACTTGCGATATAAGTGATATAGCTTCAACTGCAAGCGAAACAAACGCGTTAGCTTCAAATCCATGCGAAACACATGATGTAGCTTCAAATCAATGCGATGTAGAAGGTTTAGCTTCAAATCCATGCGAGACACATGATGTAGCTTCAAATCAATGCGATGTATTAGGTTTAGCTTCAAATCCATGCGAAACAAATGATTTCGCTTCAATTACTTGCGATATAAGTGATATAGCTTCAAATGCAGGCGAAACAAACGCGTTAGCTTCAAATCCATTCGAAACACATGATGTAGCTTCAAATCAATGCGATGTAGAAGGTTTAGCTACAAATCCATGCGAAACAAATGATTTAGCTTCAAATACGAGCGATATAAGTGATATAGTTTCAAATTCTGGTGAAATAATCGAGTTAGCTTCAAATCCATGCGAGACACATGATGTAGCTTCAAATCAATGCGATGTAGAAGGATTAGCTTCAAATCCATGCGACACAAATGATTTCGCTTCAATTACTTGCGATATAAGTGATACAGCTTCAAATGCTGGCGAAATAAACGAGTTACCTTCAAATCCATGCGAAACACATGATGTAGCTTCAAATCAATGCGATGTAGATTATTTAGCTTCAAATCCAGGTGAGACAAATTATTTAGCTTCAAATACTTGCGATATAAGTAATATAGCTACAAATGCTGGCGAAATAAACGAGTTAGTTTCAAATCCATGCGAAACACATGATGTAGGTTCAAATCAATGCGATGTAGAAAGATTAGCTTCAAATCAATGCGAAACACATGATGTATCTTCAAATCAATGCGATGTAGAAGGTTTAGCTTCAAATTCCTGCGAAACAAATGATTTAGCTTGAAATACTTGCGATATAACTGATACAGCTTCAAATGCTGGCGAAATAAACGAGTCAGCTTCAAATCCATGCGAAACAAATGATTTTGCTTCAAATACTTGCGATATAAGTAATATAGCTTCAAATTCTGGCGAAATAATCGATTTAGCTTCAAATCCAAGCGAAGCACATGATGTAGCTCAAATCAATGCGATGTAGAAGGTTTAGCTTCAAATCCATGCGAAACAAATGATTTCGCTTCAATTACTTGCGATATAAGTGACAAAGCTTCAAATGCAGGCGAAACAAACGCGTTAGCTTCAAATCCATGCGGAACACATGATGTAGCTTCAAATCAATGCGATGTAGAAGGTTTAGCTTCAAATCCATACGAAAGAAATGATTTCGCTTCAATTACTTGCGATGTAAGTGATATAGCTTCAAATGCTGGCGGAATAAACGAGTTAGCTTCAAATCCATGCGATGTAGAAGATTTAGCTTCAAATCCATGCGTAACAAATGATTTAGCTTGAAATACTTGCGATATAAGTGATATAGCTTCAAATGCTGGCGAAATAAACGAGTCAGCTTCAAATCCATGCGAAACAAATGATTTTGCTTCAAATACTTGCGATATAAGTAATATAGCTTCAAATTCTGGCGAAATAATCGAGTTAGCTTCAAATCCAAGCGAAGCACATGATGTAGCTCAAATCAATGCGATGTAGAAGGTTTAGCTTCAAATCCATGCGAAACAAATGATTCCGCTTCAATTACTTGCGATATAAGTGACAAAGCTTCAAATGCAGGCGAAACAAACACGTTAGCTTCAAATCCATGCGAAACACATGATGTAGCTTCAAATCAATGCGATGTAGAAGGTTTAGCTTCAAATCCATACGAAAGAAATCATTTCGCTTCAATTACTTGCGATATTTGTGATATAGCTTCAAATGCTGGCAAAATAGACGAGTTACCTTCAAATCCATGCGAAACACTTGAAATACCTTCAAATCAATGCGATGTAGATGATTTAGATTCAAATCCATGCGAAACAAATGATTTAGCTTCAAATACTTGCGATATAAGTGATATAGCTTCAAATGCTGGCGAAATAAACGAGTTAGCTCCAACTCCATGCGAAACCCACGACGTAGCTTCAAATCAATGCGATGTAGAAGGTTCAGCTACAAATCCATGTGAAACAAATGATTTAGATTCAAATACTTGCGATATAAGTGATATAGCTACAAATGCTGGCTAAATAAACGAGATAGCTTCAAATCCATGCGAAACACATGATGTAGCTTCAAATCAATGCGATGTATAAGGTTTAGCTTCAAATCCATGCGAAACAAATGATTTAGCTTCAATTACTTGCGATATAAGTGATATAACTTCAAATGCTGGCGAAATAAACGAGTTAGCTTGAAATCCATGCGAAACACATGATGTAGGTTCAAATCAATGCCAGGTAGAAAGATTAGCATCAAATCCATGCGAAACACATGATGTAGCTTCAAATCAATGCGATGTAGATTATTTAGCTTCAAATCCAGGTGAGACAAATTATTTAGCTTCAAATACTTGCGATGTAAGTAATATAGCTACAAATGCTGGCAAAATAAACGAGTTAGCTTCAAATCCATGCGAAACACATGATGTAGCTTCAAATCAATGCGATGTAGAAAGATTAGCTTCAAATCCATGCGAAACACATGATGTAGCTTCAAATCAATGCGATGTAGAAGGTTTAGCTTCAAATTCCTGCGAAACAAATGATTTAGCTTCAAATACTTGGCATATACGTTACATAGCTGCAAATGCAGGCGAAACAAACGCGGTAGCTTCAAATCCATGCGAAACAAATGATTTTGCTTCAAATCCATGCGAAACACATGATGTAGCTTCAAATCAATGCGATGTAGAAGGTTTAGCTTCCAATCCGTGCGACACAAATGGATTCGCTTCAAATACTTGTGATACAAGTGATATTGTTTCAAATTATGGCGAAATAATCGAGTTAGCTTCAAATCCGTGCGAAACACATGATGTAGCATCAAATCAATGCGATGTAGATTATTTAGCTTCAAATCCAGGCTAGACGAATTATTTAGCTTCAAATACTTGCGATATAAGTAATATAGCTTCAAATGCTGGCGGAATAAACGAGTTAGCTTCAAATCCATGCGAAATACATGATGTAGGTTGAAATCAATGCGATGTAGAAAGATTAGCTTCAAATCCATACGAAACACATGATGTAGCTTCAAATCAATGCGATGTAGTTTGTTTAGCTTCAAATCCATGCGAAACAAATGATTTCGCTTCAATTACTTGCGATATAAGTGATATAGCTTCAAATGCAGGCGAAACAAACGCGTTAGCTTCAAATCCATGCGAAACGCATGATGTAGCTTCAAATCAATGTGATGTAGAAGGTTTAGCTTCAAATCCATGAGAAACAAATGATTTCGCTTCAGTTACTTGCGATATAAGTGATGTAGCTTCAAATGCAAGCGAAACAAACGCGTTAGCTTCAAATCCATGCGAAACACATGATGTAGCTTCAAATCAATGCGATGTAGAAGGTTTAGCTTCAAATCCATACGGAACAAATGATTTCGCTTCAATTACATGCGATATAAGTGATATAGCTCCAAATGCAAGCGAAACAAACGCGTTAGCTTCAAATCCATGCGAAACACATGATGTAGCTTCAAATCAATGCGATGTAGAAGGTTTAGCTTCAAATCCATGCGAGACACATGATGTAGCTTCAAATCAATGCGATGTAGAAGGTTTAGCTTCAAATCCATGCGAAACAAATGATTTCGCTTCAAATTCTTGCGATATAAGTTATATAGCTTCAAATGCTGGCGAAATGAACGAGTTAGCTTCGAATCCATGCGAGACACATGATGTAGCTTCAAATCAATGCGATGTAGAAGGTTTAGCTTCAAATCCATGCGAAACAAATGATTTAGCTTCAAGTACGAGCGATATAAGTGATATAGTTTCAAATTCTGGCGAAATAATCGAGTTAGCTTCATATCCATGCGAGACACATGATGTAGCTTCAAATCAATGCGATGTAGAAGGTTTAGCTTCAAATCCATGCGAAACAATTGATTTCGCTTCAATTACTTGCGATATAAGTGATATAGCTTCAAATGCAGGCGAAACAAACGCGTTAGCTTCAAATCCATGCGAAACGCATGATGTAGCTTCAAATCAATGTGATGTAGATGGTTTAGCTTTAAATCCATGAGAAACAAATGATTTCGCTACAGTTACTTGCGATATAAGTGATATAGCTTCAACTGCAAGCGAAACAAACGCGTTAGCTTCAAATCCATGCGAAACACATGATGTAGCTTCAAATCAATGCGATGTAGAAGGTTTAGCTTCAAATCCATGCGAGACACATGATGTAGCTTCAAATCAATGCGATGTATTAGGTTTAGCTTCAAATCCATGCGAAACAAATGATTTCGCTTCAATTACTTGCGATATAAGTGATATAGCTTCAAATGCAGGCGAAACAAACGCGTTAGCTTCAAATCCATTCGAAACACATGATGTAGCTTCAAATCAATGCGATGTAGAAGGTTTAGCTACAAATCCATGCGAAACAAATGATTTAGCTTCAAATACGAGCGATATAAGTGATATAGTTTCAAATTCTGGTGAAATAATCGAGTTAGCTTCAAATCCATGCGAGACACATGATGTAGCTTCAAATCAATGCGATGTAGAAGGATTAGCTTCAAATCCATGCGACACAAATGATTTCGCTTCAATTACTTGCGATATAAGTGATACAGCTTCAAATGCTGGCGAAATAAACGAGTTACCTTCAAATCCATGCGAAACACATGATGTAGCTTCAAATCAATGCGATGTAGATTATTTAGCTTCAAATCCAGGTGAGACAAATTATTTAGCTTCAAATACTTGCGATATAAGTAATATAGCTACAAATGCTGGCGAAATAAACGAGTTAGTTTCAAATCCATGCGAAACACATGATGTAGGTTCAAATCAATGCGATGTAGAAAGATTAGCTTCAAATCAATGCGAAACACATGATGTATCTTCAAATCAATGCGATGTAGAAGGTTTAGCTTCAAATTCCTGCGAAACAAATGATTTAGCTTCAAATACTTGCCATATACGTGATATAGCTTCAAATGCAGGCGAAACAAATGATTTAGCTTCAATTACAAGCGATATAAGTGATATAGCTTCATATGCTGTCGAAATAATCGAGTTAGCTTGAAATACATGCGAAACACACGATGTAGCTTCAAATCAATGCGATGTAGAAGGTGTAGCTTCTTATCCCTGCGAAACTAATGATTTAGCTTCAAATACTTGCGATATAAGTGATATAGTTTCAAATTCTGGCGAAATAATCGAGTTAGCTCCAAATCCATGCGAGACACATGATGTAGCTTCAAATCAATGCGATGAGGAAGGTTTAGCTTCAAATCCATGCGAAACAAATGATTTAGCTTCAAATTCTTGCGATATAAGTTATATAGCTTCACATGCTGGCGAAATAAACGAGTTAGCTTCAAATCCATGCGAGACACATGATGTAGCTTCAAATCAATGCGATGTAGAAGGTTTAGCTTCAAATCCATGCGAAACAAATGATTTAGCTTCAAGTACGAGCGATATAAGTGATATAGTTTCAAATTCTGGCGAAATAATCGAGTTAGCTTCAAATCCATGCGAGACACATGATGTAGCTTCAAATCAATGCGATGTAGAAGGTTTAGCTTCCAATCCGTGCGACACAAATGATTTCGCTTCAATTACTTGCGATATAAGTGATATAGCTTCAAATGCAGGCGAAACAAACGCGTTAGCTTCAAATCCATGAGAAACAAATGATTTCGCTTCAGTTACTTGCGATATAAGTGATGTAGCTTCAAATGCAGGCGAAACAAACGTGTTACCTTCAAATCCATGCGAAACACATGATGTAGCTTCAAATCAATGCGATGTAGAAGGTTTAGCTTCAAATCCATGCGAGACACATGATGTAGCTTCAAATCAATGCGATGTATTAGGTTTAGCTTCAAATCCATGCGAAACAAATGATTTCGTTTCAATTACTTGCGATATAAGTGATATAGCTTCAAATGCAGGCGAAACAAACGCGTTAGCTTCAAATCCATTCGAAACACATGATGTAGCTTCAAATCAATGCGATGTAGAAGGTTTAGCTACAAATCCATGCGAAACAAATGATTTAGCTTCAAATACGAGCGATATAAGTGATATAGTTTCAAATTCTGGTGAAATAATCGAGTTAGCTTCAAATCCATGCGAGACACATGATGTAGCTTCAAATCAATGCGATGTAGAAGGATTAGCTTCAAATCCATGCGACACAAATGATTTCGCTTCAATTACTTGCGATATAAGTGATACAGCTTCAAATGCTGGCGAAATAAACGAGTTACCTTCAAATCCATGCGAAACACATGATGTAGCTTCAAATCAATGCGATGTAGATTATTTAGCTTCAAATCCAGGTGAGACAAATTATTTAGCTTCAAATACTTGCGATATAAGTAATATAGCTACAAATGCTGGCGAAATAAACGAGTTAGTTTCAAATCCATGCTAGACACATGATGTAGCTTCAAATCAATGCGATGTAGAAGGTTTAGCTTCCAATCCGTGCGACACAAATGATTTCGCTTCAAATACTTCTGATATAAGTGATATTGTTTCAAATTATGGCGAAATAATCGAGTTAGCTTCAAATCCGTGCGAAACACATGATGTAGCATCAAATCAATGCGATGTAGATTATTTAGCTTCAAATCCAGGCTAGACGAAATATTTAGCTTCAAATACTTGCGATATAAGTAATATAGCTTCAAATGCTGGCGGAATAAACGAGTTAGCTTCAAATCCATGCGAAATACATGATGTAGGTTCAAATCAATGCGATGTAGTTTGTTTAGCTTCAAATCCATGCGAAACAAATGATTTAGATTCAAATACTTGCGATATAAGTGATATAGCTTCAAATGCTGACGAAATAAACGAGATAGCTTCAAATCCATGCGAGACACATGATGTAGCTTCAAATCAATGCGATGTAGAAGGTTTAGCTTCAAATCCATGCGAAACAATTGATTTCGCTTCAATTACTTGCGATATAAGTGATATAGCTTCAAATGCAGGCGAAACAAACGCGTTAGCTTCAAATCCATGCGAAACGCATAATGTAGCTTCAAATCAATGTGATGTAGAAGGTTTAGCTTCAAATCCATGAGAAACAAATGATTTCGCTTCAGTTACTTGCGATATAAGTGATATAGCTTCAAATGCAGGCGAAACAAACGCGTTAGCTTCAAATCCATGCGAAACACATGATGTAGCTTCAAATCAATGCGATGTAGAAGGTTTAGCTTCAAATCCATACATAACAAATGATTTCGCTTCAATTACTTGCGATATAAGTGATATAGCTTCAACTGCAAGCGAAACAAACGCGTTAGCTTCAAATCCATGCGAAACACATGATGTAGCTTCAAATCAATGCGATGTAGAAGGTTTAGCTTCAAATCCATGCGAGACACATGATGTAGCTTCAAATCAATGCGATGTAGAAGGTTTAGCTTCAAATCCATGCGAAACAATTGATTTCGCTTCAATTACTTGCGATATAAGTAATATAGCTTCAAATGCAGGCGAAACAAACGCGTTAGCTTCAAATCCATGCGAAACGCATGATGTAGCTTCAAATCAATGTGATGTAGAAGGTTTAGCTTCAAATCCATGAGAAACAAACGATTTCGCTTCAGTTTCTTGCGATATAAGTGATATAGCTTCAAATGCAGGCGAAACAAACGCGTTAGCTTCAAATCCATGCGAGACGCATGATGTAGCTTCAAATCAATGTGATGTAGAAGGTTTAGCTTCAAATCCATGAGAAACAAATGATTTCGCTTCAGTTACTTGCGATATAAGTGATGTAGCTTCAATTCCAGGCGAAACAAACGTGTTAGCTTCAAATCCATGCGAAACACATGATGTAGCTTCAAATCAATGCGATGTAGAAGGTTTAGCTTCAAGTCCATGTGAAACAAATGATTTCGCTTCAATTACTTGCGATATAAGTGATATAGCTTCAAATGCTGGCGAAACAAACGCGTTAGCTTCAAATCCATGCGAAACAAATGATTTTGCTTCAAATACTTGCGATATAAGTAATATAGCTTCAAATTCTGGCGAAATAATCGAGTTAGCTTAAAATCCAAGCGAAGCACATGATGTAGCTTCAAATCAATGCGATGTAGAAGGTTTAGCTTCAAATCCAAGCGAAACAAATGATTTCGCTTCAATTACTTGCGATATAAGTAATATAGCTTCAAATGCAAGCGAAACAAACGCGTTAGCTTCAAATCCATGCGAAACACATGATGTAGCTTCAAATCAATGCGATGTAGAAGGTTTAGCTACAAATCCATGCGAAACAAATGATTTAGCTTCAAATACTTGCGATATAAGTTATATAGCTTCAAATGCTGGCGAAATAAACGAGTTAGCTTCAAATCCATGCGAAACAAATGATTTAGCTTCAAATACTTGCGATATAAGTGATATAGTTTCAAATTCTGGCGAAATAATCGAGTTAGCTTCAAATCCATGCCTGACACATGATGTAGCTTCAAAATCAATGCGATGTAGAAAGTTTAGCTTCAAATCCGTGCGACACAAATGATTTAGCTTCAATTACTTGCGATATAAGTGATATTGATTCAAATGCTGGCGAAATAAACGAGGTACCTTCAAATCCATGCGAAACACATGAAATAGCTTCAAATCAATGCGATGTAGACGATGTAGATTCAAATCCATGCGAAACAAATGATTTAGCTTCAAATACTTGCGATATAAGTGATATAGCTTCAAATGCTGGCGAAATAAACGAGTTAGCTTCAAATCCATGCGAGACACATGATGTAGCTTCAAATCAATGCGGTGTAGAAGGTTTAGCTTCAAATCCATGCGAAACAAATGATTTAGCTTCAAATACGAACGATATAAGTGATATAGCTTCAAATGCTGGCGAAATAATCGAGATAGCTTGAAATCCATGCGAAACACACGATGTAGCTTCAAATCAATGCGATGTAGAAGTTTTAGCTTCAAATCCCTGCGAAACAAATGATTTATCTTCAAAAACTTGCGATATATGTGATATAGTTTCAAATTCTGGAGAAATAATCGAGTTAGCTTCAAATCCATGCGAGACACATGATGTAGCATCAAATCAATGCCTTATGGAAGGTTAAGCTTCAAATCCAATGCGAAACACATGATGTAGCTTCAAATCAATGCGATGTAGAAGGTTTAGCTTCAAATCCATGCGGAACAAATGATTTAGCTTCAAATACTTGCGATATAAGTGATATAGTTTCAAATTCTGGCGAAATAATCGAGTTAGCTTCAAATCCATGCCTGACACATGATGTAGCTTCAAAATCAATGCGATGTAGAAAGTTTAGCTTCAAATCCGTGCGACACAAATGATTTCGCTTCAATTACTTGCGATATAAGTGATATAGCTTCAAATGCAAGCGAAACAAACGCGTTAGCTTCAAATCCATGCCAAACACATGATGTAGCTTCAAATCACTGCGATCTAGTTTGTTTAGCTTCAAATCCATGCGAAACACATGAAATAGCTTCAAATCAATGCGATGTAGAGGATTTAGCTTCAAATCCATGCGAAACAAATGATTTAGCTTCAAATACGAGCGATATAAGTAATATAGCTTGAAATGCATGCGAAACAAATGCGTTAGCTTCAAATCCATGCGTAACACATGATGTAGCTTCAAATGAATGAGATGTAGAAGGTTTAGCTTCAAATCCATGCGAGACACATGATGTAGCTTCAAATCAATACGATGTAGAAGGTTTAGCTTCAAATCCGTACGAAACAAAAGATTTCGCTTCAATTACTTGCGATATAAGTGATATTGATTCAAATGCTGGCGAAATAAACGAGGTACCTTCAAATCCATGCGAAACACATGAAATAGCTTCAAATCAATGCGATGTAGACGATGTAGATTCAAATCCATGCGAAACAAATGATTTAGCTTCAAATACTTGCGATATAAGTGATATAGCTTCAAATGCTGGCGAAATAAACGAGTTAGCTTCAAATCCATGCGAGACACATGATGTAGCTTCAAATCAATGCGGTGTAGAAGGTTTAGCTTCAAATCCATGCGAAACAAATGATTTAGCTTCAAATACGAACGATATAAGTGATATAGCTTCAAATGCTGGCGAAATAATCGAGATAGCTTGAAATCCATGCGAAACACACGATGTAGCTTCAAATCAATGCGATGTAGAAGTTTTAGCTTCAAATCCCTGCGAAACAAATGATTTATCTTCAAAAACTTGCGATATATGTGATATAGTTTCAAATTCTGGAGAAATAATCGAGTTAGCTTCAAATCCATGCGAGACACATGATGTAGCATCAAATCAATGCCTTATGGAAGGTTAAGCTTCAAATCCAATGCGAAACACATGATGTAGCTTCAAATCAATGCGATGTAGAAGGTTTAGCTTCAAATCCATGCGGAACAAATGATTTAGCTTCAAATACTTGCGATATAAGTGATATAGCTTCAAATGCTGGCGAAATAAACGAGTTAGCTTCAAATCCATTCGAAACACATGATGTAGCTTCAAATCAATGCGATGTAGAAGGTTTAGCTTCAAATCCGTGCGACACAAATGAGTCGCTTCAATTACTTACGATATAAGTGATATAGCTTCAAATGCTGGTGAAATAAACGAGTTATCTTCAAATCCATGCGAAACACATGAAATAACTTCAAATCAATGCGATGTAGAAGATTTAGCTTCAAATCCTTGCGAAACAAATGATTTAGCTTCAAATACTTGCGATATAAGTGATATAGCTTCAAATGCTGGCGATATAAACGAGTTAGCTCCAAATCCATGCGAAACAAATGATTTTGCTTCAAATACTTGCGATATAAGTAATATAGCTTCAAATTCTGGCGAAATAATCGAGTTAGCTTCGAATCCAAGTGAAGCACATGATGTGGCTTCAAATCAATGCGATGTAGAAGGTTTCGCTTCAAATCCATGCGAAACAAATGATTTCGCTTCAATTACTTGCGATATAAGTGATATAGCTTCAAATGCAAGCGAAACAAACGCGTTAGCTTCAAATCCATGCGAAACACATGATGTTGCTTCAAATCAATGCGATGTAGAAGGTTTAGCTTCAAATCCATGCGAAACAAATGATTTAGCTTCAAATACTTACGATATAAGTGATATAGCTTCAAATGCTGGCGAAATAAACGAGTTACCTTCAAATCCATGCGAAACACATGAAATAACTTCAAATCAATGCGATGTAGAAGATTTAGCTTCAAATCCTTGCGAAACAAATGATTTAGCTTCAAATACTTGCGATATAAGTGATATAGCTTCAAATGCTGGCGATATAAACGAGATAGCTTCAAATCCATGCGAAACAAATGATTTAGCTTCAATTACTTGCGATATAAGTGATATAGCTTCAAATGCAGGCGAAACAAACGCGTTAGCTTCAAATCCATGCGAAACACATGATGTAGCTTCAAATCAATGCGATGTAGAAGATTTAGCTTCAAATCCATACGAAACAAATGATTTCGCTTCAATTACTTGCGATATAAGTGATATAGCTTCAAATGCTAGCGAAATAATCGAGTTACGTTCAAATCCATGCGAAACACATGAAATACATTCAAATCAATGCGATGTAGATGATTTAGATTCAAATCCATGCGAAACAAATGATTTAGCTTTAATTACTAGCGATATAAGTGATATAGCTTCAAATGCTGGCGAAATAAACGAGTTAGCTTCAAATCCATGCGTAACACATGATGTAGGTTCAGATCAATGCCAGGTAGAAAGACTAGCATCAAATCCATGCGAAACACATGATGTAGCTTCAAATCAATGCGATGTGGAAGGTTTAGCTTCAAATCCATGCGAAACAAATGATTTAGCTTCAAATACGAGCGATATAAGTGATATAGTTACAAATTCTGGCGAAATAATCGAGTTAGCTTCAAATCCATGCAAGACACATGATGTAGCTTCAATCAATGCGATGTAGAAGGTTTAGCTTCAAATCCATGCGACACAAATGATTTCGCTTCTATTACTTGCGATATAAGTAATATAGCTACAAATGCTGGCGAAATAAACGAGTTAGCTTCAAATCCATGCGAAACACATGATGTAGGTTCAAATCAATGCGATGTAGAAAGATTAGCTTCAAATCCATGCGAAACACATGAAATAACTTCAAATCAATGCGATGTAGAAGATTTAGTTTCAAATCCTTGCGAAACAAATGATTTAGCTTCAAATACTTGCGATATAAGTGATATAGCTTCAAATGCTGGCGATATAAACGAGTTAGCTTCAAATCCATGCGAAACAAATGATTTTGCTTCAAATACTTGCGATATAAGTGATATAGCTTCAAATGCAAGCGAAACAAACGCGTTAGTTTCAAATCCATGCGAAACACATGATGTTGCTTCAAATCAATGCGATGTGGAAGGTTTAGCTTCAAATCCATGCGAAACAAATGATTTAGCTTCAAATACTTGCGTTATAAGTGATATAGTTTCAAATTCTGGCGAAATAATCGAGTTAGATTCAAATCCATGCGAGACACATGATGTAGCTTCAAATCAATGCGATATAGAAGGTTTAGCTTCAAATCCGTGCGACACAAATGATTTCGCTTCAATTACTTGCGATATAAGTGATATAGCTTCAAATGCAGGCGAAACAAACGCGTTAGCTTCAAATCCATGCGAAACACATGATGTAGCTTCAAATCAATGCGATGTAGAAGATTTAGCTTCAAATCCATACGAAACAAATGATTTCGCTTCAATTACTTGCGATATAAGTGATATAGCTTCAAATGCTAGCGAAATAATCGAGTTACGTTCAAATCCATGCGAAACACATGAAATACATTCAAATCAATGCGATGTAGATGATTTAGATTCAAATCCATGCGAAACAAATGATTTAGCTTCATATACTTGCGATATAAGTGATATAGCTTCAAATGCAGGCGAAATAAACGAGTTAGATTCAAATCCATGCGAAACAAATGAATATGCTTCAAAAAATTGCGATATAAGTAATTCAGCTTCAAATTCTGGCGAAATAATCGAGTTAGCTTCAAATCCGAGCGAAACAAATGATTTAGCTTCAATTACTTGCGATATAAGTGATATATCTTCAAATGCTGGCGAAATAAACGAGTTAGCTTCAAATCCATCCGAAACACATGATGTAGGTTCAGATCAATGCCAGGTAGAAAGATTAGCATCAAATCCATGCGAAACAAATGATTTAGCTTCAAATACGAGCGATATAAGTGATATAGTTTCAAATTCTGGCGAAATAATCGAGTTAGCTTCAAATCCATGCAAGACACATGATGTACCTTCAATCAATGCGATGTAGAAGGTTTAGCTTCAAATCCATGCGACACAAATGATTTCGCTTCAATTACTTGCGATATAAGTAATATAGCTACAAATCCTGGCGAAATAAACGAGTCAGCTTCAAATCCATGCGAAACACATGATGTAGGTTCAAATCAATGCGATGTAGAAAGATTAGCTTCAAATCCATGCGAAACACATGATGTAGCTTCAAATCAATGCGATGTGGAAGGTTTAGCTTCAAATCCATGCGAAACAAATGATTTAGCTTCAAATACGAGCGATATAAGTGATATAGTTACAAATTCTGGCGAAATAATCGAGTTAGCTTCAAATCCATGCAAGACACATGATGTAGCTTCAATCAATGCGATGTAGAAGGTTTAGCTTCAAATCCATGCGACACAAATGATTTCGCTTCAATTACTTGCGATATAAGTAATATAGCTACAAATGCTGGCGAAATAAACGAGTTAGCTTCAAATCCATGCGAAACACATGATGTAGCTTCAAATCAATGCGATGTAGAAGATTTAGCTTCAAATCCATACGAAACAAATGATTTCGCTTCAATTACTTGCGATATAAGTGATATAGCTTCAAATGCTAGCGAAATAATCGAGTTACGTTCAAATCCATGCGAAACACATGAAATACATTCAAATCAATGCGATGTAGATGATTTAGATTCAAATCCATGCGAAACAAATGATTTAGCTTCATATACTTGCGATATAAGTGATATAGCTTCAAATGCTGGCGAAATAAACGAGTTAGCTTCAAATCCATGCGAAACAATTGAATTTGCTTCAAAAAATTGCGATATAAGTAATTCAGCTTCAAATTCTGGCGAAATAATCGAGTTAGCTTCAAATCCGAGCGAAACACATGATGTAGCTTCAAATCAATGCGATGTATAAGGTTTAGCTTCAAATCCATGCGAAACAAATGATTTAGCTTCAATTACTTGCGATATAAGTGATATAGCTTCAAATGCTGGCGAAATAAACGAGTTAGCTTGAAATCCATGCGAAACACATGATGTAGGTTCAAATCAATGCCAGGTAGAAAGATTAGCATCAAATCCATGCGAAACACATGATGTAGCTTCAAATCAATGCGATGTAGATTATTTAGCTTCAAATCCAGGTGAGACACATTATTTAGCTTCAAATACTTGCGATATAAGTAATATAGCTACAAATGCTGGCGAAATAAACGAGTTAGCTTCAAATCCATGCGAAACACATGATGTAGCTTCAAATCAATGCGATGTAGAAAGATTAGCTTCAAATCCATGCGAAACACATGATGTAGCTTCAAATCAATGCGATGTAGAAGGTTTAGCTTCAAATCCATGCGAAACAAATGATTCCGCTTCAATTACTTGCGATATAAGTGACAAAGCTTCAAATGCAGGCGAAAAAACGCGTTAGCTTCAAATCCATGCGAAACACATGATGTAGCTTCAAATCCATACGAAAGAAATGATTTCGCTTCAATTACTTGCGATATAAGTGATATAGCTTCAAATGCTGGCGAAATAAACGAGTTAGCTTCAAATCCATGCGAGACACATGATGTAGCTTCAAATCAATGCGATGTAGAATGTTTAGCTTCAAATCCATGCGAAACAAATGATTTAGCTTCAAGTACGAGCGATATAAGTGATATAGTTTCAAATTCTGGCGAAATAATCGAGTTAGCTCCATATCCATGCGAGACACATGATGGAGCTTCAAATCAATGCGATGTAGAAGGTTTAGCTTCCAATCCGTGCGACACAAATGATTTCGCTTCAAATACTTGTGATGTAAGTGATATTGTTTCAAATTATGGCGAAATAATCGAGTTAGCTTCAAATCCGTGCGAAACACATGATGTAGCATCAAATCAATGCGATGTAGATTATTTAGCTTCAAATCCAGGCTAGACGAATTATTTAGCTTCAAATACTTGCGATATAAGTAATATAGCTTCAAATGCTGGCGGAATAAACCAGTTAGCTTCAAATCCATGCGAAATACATGATGTAGGTTCAAATCAATGCGATGTAGAAAGATTAGCTTCAAATCCATGCGAAACACATGATGTAGCTTCAAATCAATGCGATGTAGAAGGTTTAGCTTCAAATCCATACGAAAGAAATGATTTCGCTTCAATTACTTGCGATATGAATGATATAGCTTCAAATGCTGGCGAAATAAACGAGTTAGCTTCAAATCCATGCGAGACACATGATGTAGCTTCAAATCAATGCGATGTAGAAGGTTTAGCTACAAATCCATGCGAAACAAATGATTTAGCTTCAAGTACGAGCGATATAAGTGATATAGTTTCAAATTCTGGCGAAATAATCGAGTTAGCTCCATATCCATGCGAGACACATGATGTAGCTTCAAATCAATGCGATGTAGAAGGTTTAGCTTCCAATCCGTGCGACACAAATGATTTCGCTTCAAATACTTGTGATATAAGTGATATTGTTTCAAATTATGGCGAAATAATCGAGTTAGCTTCAAATCCGTGCGAAACACATGATGTAGCATCAAATCAATGCGATGTAGATTATTTAGCTTCAAATCCAGGCTAGACGAATTATTTAGCTTCAAATACTTGCGATATAAGTAATATAGCTTCAAATGCTGGCGGAATAAACCAGTTAGCTTCAAATCCATGCGAAATACATGATGTAGGTTCAAATCAATGCGATGTAGAAAGATTAGCTTCAAATCCATGCGAAACACATGATGTAGCTTGAAATCAATGCGATGTAGTTTGTTTAGCTTCAAATCCATGCGAAACAAATGATTTAGATTCAAATACTTGCGATATAAGTGATATAGTTTCAAATTCTGGCGAAATAATCGAGTTAGCTTCAAATCCATGCGAGACACATGATGTAGATTCAAATCAATGCGATGTAGAAGGTTTAGCTTCAAATCCATGCGAAACAATTGATTTGCTTCAATTACTTGCGATATAAGTGATATAGCTTCAAATGCAGGCGAAACAAACGCGTTAGCTTCAAATCCATGCGAAACGCATGATGTAGCTTCAAATCAATGTGATGTAGAAGCTTTAGCTTCAAATCCATGAGAAACAAATGATTTCGCTTCAGTTACTTGCGATATAAGTGATGTAGCTTCAAATGCAGGCGAAACAAACGTGTTAGCTTCAAATACATGCGAAACACATGATGTAGCTTCAAATAAATGCGATGTAGAAGGTTTAGCTTCAAATCCATACGGAACAAATGATTTCGCTTCAATTACTTGCGATATAAGTGATATAGCTCCAAATCCAAGCGAAACAAACGCTTTAGCTTCAAATCCATGCGAAACACATGATGTAGCTTCAAATCAATGCGATGTAGAATGTTTAGCTTCAAATACATGCGAAACAAACGATTTCGCTTCAATTACTTGCGATATAAGTGATTTAGCTTCAAATGCAAGCGAAACAAACGCGTTAGCTTCAAATCCATGCGAAACACATGATGTAGCTTCAAATCAATACGATGTAGTTTGTTTAGCTTCAAATCCATGCAAAACAAATGATTTAGATTCAAATACTTGCGATATAAGTGATATAGCTTCAAATGCTGACGAAATAAACGAGATAGCTTCAAATCAATGCGAAACACATGATGTAGCTTCAAATCAATGCGATGTAGAAAGATTAGCTTCAAATCCATGCGAAACACATGATGTAGCTTCAAATCAATGCGATGTAGAAGGTTTAGCTTCAAATCCATGCGAAACAAATAATTTCGCTTCAAATTCTTGCGATATAAGTTATATAGCTTCAAATGCTGGCGAAATAAACGAGTTAGCTTCAAATCCATGCGAGACACATGATGTAGCTTCAAATCAATGCGATATAGAAGGTTTAGCTTCAAATCCATGCGAAACAAATGATTTAGCTTCAAGTACGAGCGATATAAGTGATATAGTTTCAAATTCTGGCGAAATAATCGAGTTAGCTTCAAATCCATGCGAGACACATGATGTAGCTTCATATCAATGCGATGTAGAAGGTTTAGCTTCCAATCCGTGCGACACAAATGATTTCGCTTCAAATACTTGTGATATAAGTGATATTGTTTCAAATTATGGCGAAATAATCGAGTTAGCTTCAAATCCGTGCGAAACACATGATGTAGCATCAAATCAATGCGATGTAGATTATTTAGCTTCAAATCCAGGCTAGACGAATTATTTAGCTTCAAATACTTGCGATATAAGTAATATAGCTTCAAATGCTGGCGGAATGAACGAGTTAGCTTCAAATCCATGCGAAATACATGATGTTGGTACAAATCAATGCGATGTAGAAAGATTAGTTTCACATCCATGCGAGACACATGATGTAGCTTCAAATCAATGCGATGTAGTTTGTTTAGCTTCAAATCCATGCGAAACAAATGATTTAGATTCAAATACTTGCGATATAAGTGATATAACTTCAAATGCTGACGAAATAAACGAGATAGCTTCAAATCCATGCGAGACACATGATGTAGCTTCAAATCAATGCGATGTAGAAGTTTTAGCTTCAAATCCATGCGAAACAATTGATTTCGCTTCAATTACTTGCGATATAAGTGATATAGCTTCAAATGCAGGCGAAACAAACGCGTTAACTTCAAATCCATGCGAAACGCATGATGTAGCATCAAATCAATGTGATGTAGAAGGTTTAGCTTCAAATCCATGAGAAACAAATGATTTCGCTTCAGTTAATTGCGATATAAGTGATATAGCTTCAAATGCAGGCGAAGCAAACGCGTTAGCTTCAAATCCATGCGAAACACATGATGTAGCTTCAAATCAATGCGATGTAGAAGGTTTAGCTTCAAATCCATACATAACAAATGATTTCGCTTCAATTACTTGCGATATAAGTGATATAGCTTCAACTGCAAGCGAAACAAACGCGTTAGCTTCAAATCCATGCGAAACGCATGATGTAGCTTCAAATCAATGCGATGTAGATGGTTTAGCTACAAATCCATGCGAAACAAATGATTTAGCTTCAAATACGAGCGATATAAGTGATATAGTTTCAAATTCTGGCGAAATAATCGAGTTAGCTTCAAATCCATGTGAGACACATGATGTAGCTTCAAATCAATGCGATGTAGAAGGATTAGCTTCAAATCCATGCGACACAAATGATTTCGCTTCAATTACTTGCGATATAAGTGATACAGCTTCAAATGCTGGCGAAATAAACGAGTTACCTTCAAATCCATGCGAAACACATGATGTAGCTTCAAATCAATGCGATGTAGATTATTTAGCTTCAAATCCAGGTGAGACAAATTATTTAGCTGCAAATACTTGCGATATAAGTAATATAGCTACAAATGCTGGCGAAATAAACGAGTTAGCTTCAAATCCATGCGAAACACATGATGTAGCTTCAAATCAATGCGATGTAGAAGTTTTAGCTTCAAATCCATGCGAAACAATTGATTTCGCTTCAATTACTTGCGATATAAGTGATATAGCTTCAAATGCTGGCGAAACAAACGCGTTAGCTTCAAATCCATGCGAAACGCATGATGTAGCTTCAAATCAATGTGATGTAGAAGGTTTAGCTTCAAATCCATGAGAAACAAATGATTTCGCTTCAGTTACTTGCGATATAAGTGATATAGCTTCAAATGCAGGCGAAGCAAACGCGTTAGCTTCAAATCCATGCGAAACACATGATGTAGCTTCAAATCAATGCGATGTAGAAGGTTTAGCTTCAAATCCATGCGAAACAATTGATTTGCTTCAATTACTTGCGATATAAGTGATATAGCTTCAAATGCAGGCGAAACAAACGCGTTAGCTTCAAATCCATGCGAAACGCATGATGTAGCTTCAAATCAATGTGATGTAGAAGCTTTAGCTTCAAATCCATGAGAAACAAATGATTTCGCTTCAGTTACTTGCGATATAAGTGATGTAGCTTCAAATGCAGGCGAAACAAACGCGTTAGCTTCAAATCCATGCGAAACGCATGATGTAGCTTCAAATCAATGCGATGTAGATGGTTTAGCTACAAATCCATGCGAAACAAATGATTTAGCTTCAAATACGAGCGATATAAGTGATATAGTTTCAAATTCTGGCGAAATAATCGAGTTAGCTTCAAATCCATGTGAGACACATGATGTAGCTTCAAATCAATGCGATGTAGAAGGATTAGCATCAAATCCATGCGACACAAATGATTTCGCTTCAATTACTTGCGATATAAGTGATACAGCTTCAAATGCTGGCGAAATAAACGAGTTACCTTCAAATCCATGCGAAACACATGATGTAGCTTCAAATCAATGCGATGTAGATTATTTAGCTTCAAATCCAGGTGAGACAAATTATTTAGCTGCAAATACTTGCGATATAAGTAATATAGCTACAAATGCTGGCGAAATAAACGAGTTAGCTTCAAATCCATGCGAAACACATGATGTAGCTTCAAATCAATGCGATGTAGAAGTTTTAGCTTCAAATCCATGCGAAACAATTGATTTCGCTTCAATTACTTGCGATATAAGTGATATAGCTTCAAATGCAGGAGAAACAAACGCGTTAGCTTCAAATCCATGCGAAACGCATGATGTAGCTTCAAATCAATGTGATGTAGAAGGTTTAGCTTCAAATCCATGAGAAACAAATGATTTCGCTTCAGTTACTTGCGATATAAGTGATATAGCTTCAAATGCAGGCGAAGCAAACGCGTTAGCTTCAAATCCATGCGAAACACATGATGTAGCTTCAAATCAATGCGATGTAGAAGGTTTAGCTTCAAATCCATACATAACAAATGATTTCGCTTCAATTACTTGCGATATAAGTGATATAGCTTCAACTGCAAGCGAAACAAACGCGTTAGCTTCAAATCCATGCGAAACACATGATGTAGCTTCAAATCAATGCGATGTAGAAAGATTAGCTTCAAATCAATGCGAAACACATGATGTAGCTTCAAATCAATGCGATGTAGAAGGTTTAGCTTCAAATTCCTGCGAAACAAATGATTTAGCTTCAAATACTTGCCATATACGTGATACAGCTTCAAATGCAGGCGAAACAAATGATTTAGCTTCAATTACAAGCGATATAAGTGATATAGCTTCATATGCTGTCGAAATAATCGAGTTAGCTTGAAATCCATGCGAAACACACGATGTAGCTTCAAATCAATGCGATGTAGATGGTGTAGCTTCTTATCCCTGCGAAACAAATGATTTAGCTTCAAATACTTGCGATATAAGTGATATAGTTTCAAATTCTGGCGAAATAATCGAGTTAGCTCCAAATCCATGCGAGACACATGATGTAGCTTCAAATCAATGCGATGTAGAAGGTTTAGCTTCAAATCCATGCGAAACAAATAATTTCGCTTCAAATTCTTGCGATATAAGTTATATAGCTTCAAATGCTGGCGAAATAAACGAGTTAGCTGCAAATCCATGCGAGACACATGATGTAGCTTCAAATCAATGCGATATAGAAGGTTTAGCTTCAAATCCATGCGAAAGAAATGATTTAGCTTCAAGTACGAGCGATATAAGTGATATAGTTTCAAATTCTGGCGAAATAATCGAGTTAGCTTCATATCCATGCGAGACACATGATGTAGCTTCATATCAATGCAATGTAGAGGGTTTAGCTTCCAATCCGTGCGACACAAATGATTTCGCTTCAAATACTTGTGATATAAGTGATATTGTTTCAAATTATGGCGAAATAATCGAGTTAGCTTCAAATCCGTGCGAAACATATGATGTAGCATCAAATCAATGCGATGTAGATTATTTAGCTTCAAATCCAGGCTAGACGAATTATTTAGCTTCAAATACTTGCGATATAAGTAATATAGCTTCAAATGCTGGCGGAATAAACGAGTTAGCTTCAAATCCATGCGAAATACATGATGTAGGTTCAAATCAATGCGATGTAGAAAGATTAGCTTCAAATCCATGCGAAACGCATGATGTAGCTTCAAATACGAGCGATATAAGTGATATAGTTTCAAATTCTGGCGAAATAATCGAGTTAACTTCAAATCCATGCGAGACACATGATGTAGCTTCAAATCAATGCGATGTAGAAGGATTAGCTTCAAATCCATGCGACACAAATGATTTCGCTTCAATTACTTGCGATATAAGTGATACAGCTTCAAATGCTGGCGAAATAAACGAGTTACCTTCAAATCCATGCGAAACACATGACGTAGCTTCAAATCAATGCGATGTAGATTATTAGCTTCAAATCCAGGTGAGACAAATTATTTAGCTTCAAATACTTGCGATATAAGTAATATAGCTACAAATGCTGGCGAAATAAACGAGTTAGCTTCAAATCCATGCGAAACACATGATGTAGGTTCAAATCAATGCGATGTAGAAAGATTAGCTTCAAATCAATGCGAAACACATGATGTAGCTGCAAATCAATGCGATGTAGAAGGTTTAGCTTCAAATTCCTGCGGAACAAATGATTTAGCTTCAAATACTTGCCATATACGTCATATAGCTTCAAATGCAGGCGAAACAAACGCGTTAGCTTCAAATCCATTCGAAACACATGATGTAGCTTCAAATCAATGCGATGTAGAAGGTGTAGCTTCTTATCCCTGCGAAACAAATGATTTAGCTTCAAATACTTGCGATATAAGTGATATAGTTTCAAATTCTGGCGAAATAATCGAGTTAGCTTCAAATCCATGCGAGACACATGATGTAGCTTCAAATCAATGCGAATTAGTAGGATTATCTTCAAATCCATGCGAAACAAATGATTTCGCTTCAATTACTTGCGATATAAGTGATATAGCTTCAAATGCAGGCGAAACAAACGCGTTAGCTTCAAATCCATTCGAAACACATGATGTAGCTTCAAATCAATGCGATGTAGAAGGTTTAGCTACAAATCCATGCGAAACAAATGATTTAGCTTCAAATACGAGCGATATAAGTGATATAGTTTCAAATTCTGGCGAAATAATCGAGTTAGCTTCAAATCCGTGCGAGACACATGATGTAGCTTCAAATCAATGCGATGTAGAAGGATTAGCTTCAAATCCATGCGACACAAATGATTTCGCTTCAATTACTTGCGATATAAGTGATACAGCTTCAAATGCTGGCGAAATAAACGAGTTACCTTCAAATCCATGCGAAACACATGATGTAGCTTCAAATCAATGCGATGTAGATTATTTAGCTTCAAATCCAGGTGAGACAAATTATTTAGCTTCAAATACTTGCGATATAAGTAATATAGCTACAAATGCTGGCGAAATAAACGAGTTAGCTTCAAATCCATGCGAAACACATGATGTAGGTTCAAATCAATGCGATGTAGAAGGTTTAGCTTCAAATCCATGAGAAACAAATGTTTTCGCTTCAGTTACTTGCGATATAATTGATATAGCTTCAAATGCAGGCGAAACAAACGCGTTAGCTTCAAATCCATTCGAAACACATGATGTAGCTTCAAATCAATGCGATGTAGAAGGTTTAGCTACAAATCCATGCGAAACAAATGATTTAGCTTCAAATACGAGCGATATAAGTGATATAGTTTCAAATTCTGGCGAAATAATCGAGTTAGCTTCAAATCCATGCGAGACACATGATGTAGCTTCAAAGCAATGCGATGTAGAAAGATTAGCTTCAAATCAATGCGAAACACATGATGTAGCTGCAAATCAATGCGATGTAGAAGGTTTAGCTTCAAATTCCTGCGAAACAAATGATTTAGCTTCAAATACTTGCCATATACGTGATATAGCTTCAAATGCAGGCGAAACAAATGATTTAGTTTCAATTACAAGCGATATAAGTGATATAGCTTCATATGCTGTCGAAATAATCGAGTTAGCTTGAAATCCATGCGAAACACACGATGTAGCTTCAAATCAATGCGATGTAGAAGGTGTAGCTTCTTATCCCTGCGAAACAAATGATTTAGCTTCAAATACTTGCGATATAAGTGATATAGTTTCAAATTCTGGCGAAATAATCGAGTTAGCTTCAAATCCATGCGAGACACATGATGTAGCTTCAAATCAATGCGATGTAGAAGGTTTAGCTTCAAATCCATGCGAAACAAATGATTTAGCTTCAAGTACGAGCGATATAAGTGATATAGTTTCAAATTCTGGCGAAATAATCGAGTTAGCTTCATATCCATGCGAGACACATGATGTAGCTTCAAATCAATGCGATGTAGAAGGGTTAGCTTCCAATCCGTGCGACACAAATGATTTCGCTTCAAATACTTGTGATATAAGTGATATTGTTTCAAATTATGGCGAAATAATCGAGTTAGCTTCAAATCCGTGCGAAACACATGATGTAGCATCAAATCAATGCGATGTAGATTATTTACCTTCAAATCCAGGCTAGACGAATTATTTAGCTTCAAATACTTGCGATATAAGTAATATAGCTTCAAATGCTGGCGGAATAAACGAGTTAGCTTGAAATCCATGCGAAACACACGATGTAGCTTCAAATCAATGCGATGTAGAAGGTGTAGCTTCTTATCCCTGCGAAACAAATGATTTAGCTTCAAATACTTGCGATATAAGTGATATAGTTTCAAATTCTGGCGAAATAATCGAGTTCGCTCCAAATCCATGCGAGACACATGATGTAGCTTCAAATCAATGCGATGTAGAAGGTTTAGCTTCAAATCAATGCGATGTAGAAGGTTAAGCTTCAAATCAATGCGATGTAGAAGGTTTAGCTTCAAATCCATCCGAAACAAATGATTTCGCTTCAAATTCTTGCGATATAAGTTATATAGCTTCAAATGCTGGCGAAATAAACGAGTTAGCTTCAAATCCATGCGAGACACATGATGTAGCTTCAAATCAATGCGATGTAGAAGGTTTAGCTTCAAATCCATGCGAAACAAATGATTTAGCTTCAAGTACGAGCGATATAAGTGATATAGTTTCAAATTCTGGCGAAATAATCGAGTTAGCTTCAAATCCATGCGAGACACATGATGTAGCTTCAAATCAATGCGATGTAGAAGGTTTAGCTTCAAATCCATGCGAAACAAATGATTTAGCTTCAAGTACGAGCGATATAAGTGATATAGTTTCAAATTCTGGCGAAATAATCGAGTTAGCTTCATATCCATGCGAGACACATGATGTAGCTTCAAATCAATGCGATGTAGAAGGTTTAGCTTCCAATCCGTGCGACACAAATGATTTCGCTTCAAATACTTGTGATATAAGTGATATTGTTTCAAATTATGGCGAAATAATCGAGTTAGCTTCAAATCCGTGCGAAACACATGATGTAGCATCAAATCAATGCGATGTAGATTATTTACCTTCAAATCCAGGCTAGACGAATTATTTAGCTTCAAATACTTGCGATATAAGTAATATAGCTTCAAATGCTGGCGGAATAAACGAGTTAGCTTGAAATCCATGCGAAACACACGATGTAGCTTCAAATCAATGCGATGTAGAAGGTGTAGCTTCTTATCCCTGCGAAACAAATGATTTAGCTTCAAATACTTGCGATATAAGTGATATAGTTTCAAATTCTGGCGAAATAATCGAGTTAGCTCCAAATCCATGCTAGACACATGATGTAGCTTCAAATCAATGCGATGTAGAAGGTTTAGCTTCAAATCAATGCGATGTAGAAGGTTTAGCTTCAAATCAATGCGATGTAGAAGGTTTAGCTTTAAATCCATCCGAAACAAATGATTTCGCTTCAAATTCTTGCGATATAAGTTATATAGCTTCAAATGCTGGCGAAATAAACGAGTTAGCTTCAAATCCATGCGAGACACATGATGTAGCTTCAAATCAATGCGATGTAGAAGGTTTAGCTTCAAATCCATGCGAAACAAATGATTTAGCTTCAAGTACGAGCGATATAAGTGATATAGTTTCAAATTCTGGCGAAATAATCGAGTTAGCTTCATATCCATGCGAGACACATGATGTAGCTTCAAATCAATGCGATGTAGAAGGTTTAGCTTCCAATCCGTGCTTCACAAATGATTTCGCTTCAAATACTTGTGATATAAGTGATATTGTTTCAAATTATGGCGAAATAATCGAGTTAGCTTCAAATCCGTGCGAAACACATGATGTAGCATCAAATCAATGCGATGTAGATTATTTACCTTCAAATCCAGGCTAGACGAATTATTTAGCTTCAAATACTTGCGATATAAGTAATATAGCTTCAAATGCTGGCGGAATAAACGAGTTAGCTTCAAATCCATGCGAAATACATGATGTAGCTTCAAATCAATGCGATGTAGTTTGTTTAGCTTCAAATCCATGCGAAACAAATGATTTAGATTCAAATACTTGCGATATAAGTGATATAGTTTCAAATTCTGGCGAAATAATCGAGTTAGCTTCAAATCCATGCGAGACACATGATGTAGCTTCAAATCAATGTGATGTAGGAGGTTTAGCTTCAAATCCATGCGAAACAAATGATTTCGCTTCAATTACTTGCGATATGAGTGATATAGCTTCAAATGCAAGCGAAACAAACGCGTTAGCTTCAAATCCATGCGAAACACATGATGTTGCTTCAAATCAGTGCGATGTAGAAGGTTTAGCTTCAAATCCATGCGAAACAAATGATTTAGCTTCAAGTACGAGCGATATAAGTGATATAGTTTCAAATTCTGGCGAAATAATCGAGTTAGCTTCAAATCCATGCTAGACACATGATGTAGCTTCAAATCAATGCGATGTAGAAGGTTTAGCTTCCAATCCGTGCGACACAAATGATTTCGCTTCAAATACTTGTGATATAAGTGATATTGTTACAAATTATGGCGAAATAATCGAGTTAGCTTCAAATCCATGCGAAACACATGATGTAGCATCAAATCAATGCGATGTAGATTATTTAGCTTCAAATCCAGGCTAGACGAATTATTTAGCTTCAAATACTTGCGATATAAGTAATATAGCTTCAAATGCTGGCGGAATAAACGAGTTAGATTCAAATCCATGCGAAATACATGATGTAGGTTCAAATCAATGCGATGTAGAAAGATTAGCTTCAAATCCATGCGAAACACATGATGTAGCTTCAAATCAATGCGATGTAGTTTGTTTAGCTTCAAATCCATGCGAAACAAATGATTTAGATTCAAATACTTGCGATATAAGTGATATAGCTTCAAATGCTGACGAAATAAACGAGATAGCTTCAAATCCATGCGAGACACATGATGTAGCTTCAAATCAATGCGATGTAGAAGGTTTAGCTTCAAATCCATACGAAAGAAATGATTTCGCTTCAATTACTTGCGATATAAGTGATATAGCTTCAAATGCTGGCGAAATAAACGAGTTAGCTTCAAATCCATGCGAGACACATGATGTAGCTTCAAATCAATGCGATGTAGAAGGTTTAGCTTCAAATCCATGCGAAACAAATGATTTAGCTTCAAGTACGAGCGATATAAGTGATATAGTTTCAAATTCTGGCGAAATAATCGAGTTAGCTTCATATCCATGCGAGACACATGATGTAGCTTCAAATCAATGCCATGTAGAAGGTTTAGCTTCAAATCCATGCGAAACAAATGATTTAGCTTCAAGTACGAGCGATATAAGTGATATAGTTTCAAATTCTGGCGAAATAATCGAGTTAGCTTCATATCCATGCGAGACACATGATGTAGCTTCAAATCAATGCGATGTAGAAGGGTTAGCTTCCAATCCGTGCGACACAAATGATTTCGCTTCAAATACTTGTGATATAAGTGATATTGTTTCAAATTATGGCGAAATAATCGAGTTAGCTTCAAATCCGTGCGAAACACATGATGTAGCATCAAATCAATGCGATGTAGATTATTTACCTTCAAATCCAGGCTAGACGAATTATTTAGCTTCAAATACTTGCGATATAAGTAATATAGCTTCAAATGCTGGCGGAATAAACGAGTTAGCTTGAAATCCATGCGAAACACACGATGTAGCTTCAAATCAATGCGATGTAGAAGGTGTAGCTTCTTATCCCTGCGAAACAAATGATTTAGCTTCAAATACTTGCGATATAAGTGATATAGTTTCAAATTCTGGCGAAATAATCGAGTTCGCTCCAAATCCATGCGAGACACATGATGTAGCTTCAAATCAATGCGATGTAGAAGGTTTAGCTTCAAATCAATGCGATGTAGAAGGTTTAGCTTCAAATCAATGCGATGTAGAAGGTTTAGCTTCAAATCCATCCGAAACAAATGATTTCGCTTCAAATTCTTGCGATATAAGTTATATAGCTTCAAATGCTGGCGAAATAAACGAGTTAGCTTCAAATCCATGCGAGACACATGATGTAGCTTCAAATCAATGCGATGTAGAAGGTTTAGCTTCAAATCCATGCGAAACAAATGATTTAGCTTCAAGTACGAGCGATATAAGTGATATAGTTTCAAATTCTGGCGAAATAATCGAGTTAGCTTCATATCCATGCGAGACACATGATGTAGCTTCAAATCAATGCGATGTAGAAGGTTTAGCTTCCAATCCGTGCGACACAAATGATTTCGCTTCAAATACTTGTGATATAAGTGATATTGTTTCAAATTATGGCGAAATAATCGAGTTAGCTTCAAATCCGTGCGAAACACATGATGTAGCATCAAATCAATGCGATGTAGATTATTTACCTTCAAATCCAGGCTAGACGAATTATTTAGCTTCAAATACTTGCGATATAAGTAATATAGCTTCAAATGCTGGCGGAATAAACGAGTTAGCTTGAAATCCATGCGAAACACACGATGTAGCTTCAAATCAATGCGATGTAGAAGGTGTAGCTTCTTATCCCTGCGAAACAAATGATTTAGCTTCAAATACTTGCGATATAAGTGATATAGTTTCAAATTCTGGCGAAATAATCGAGTTAGCTCCAAATCCATGCTAGACACATGATGTAGCTTCAAATCAATGCGATGTAGAAGGTTTAGCTTCAAATCAATGCGATGTAGAAGGTTTAGCTTCAAATCAATGCGATGTAGAAGGTTTAGCTTTAAATCCATCCGAAACAAATGATTTCGCTTCAAATTCTTGCGATATAAGTTATATAGCTTCAAATGCTGGCGAAATAAACGAGTTAGCTTCAAATCCATGCGAGACACATGATGTAGCTTCAAATCAATGCGATGTAGAAGGTTTAGCTTCAAATCCATGCGAAACAAATGATTTAGCTTCAAGTACGAGCGATATAAGTGATATAGTTTCAAATTCTGGCGAAATAATCGAGTTAGCTTCATATCCATGCGAGACACATGATGTAGCTTCAAATCAATGCGATGTAGAAGGTTTAGCTTCCAATCCGTGCTTCACAAATGATTTCGCTTCAAATACTTGTGATATAAGTGATATTGTTTCAAATTATGGCGAAATAATCGAGTTAGCTTCAAATCCGTGCGAAACACATGATGTAGCATCAAATCAATGCGATGTAGATTATTTACCTTCAAATCCAGGCTAGACGAATTATTTAGCTTCAAATACTTGCGATATAAGTAATATAGCTTCAAATGCTGGCGGAATAAACGAGTTAGCTTCAAATCCATGCGAAATACATGATGTAGGTTCAAATCAATGCGATGTAGAAAGATTAGCTTCAAATCCATGCGAAACACATGATGTAGCTTCAAATCAATGCGATGTAGTTTGTTTAGCTTCAAATCCATGCGAAACAAATGATTTAGATTCAAATACTTGCGATATAAGTGATATGTTTCAAATTCTGGCGAAATAATCGAGTTAGCTTCAAATCCATGCGAGACACATGATGTAGCTTCAAATCAATGTGATGTAGGAGGTTTAGCTTCAAATCCATGCGAAACAAATGATTTCGCTTCAATTACTTGCGATATGAGTGATATAGCTTCAAATGCAAGCGAAACAAACGCGTTAGCTTCAAATCCATGCGAAACACATGATGTTGCTTCAAATCAATGCGATGTAGAAGGTTTAGCTTCAAATCCATGCGAAACAAATGATTTAGCTTCAAGTACGAGCGATATAAGTGATATAGTTTCAAATTCTGGCGAAATAATCGAGTTAGCTTCAAATCCATGCTAGACACATGATGTAGCTTCAAATCAATGCGATGTAGAAGGTTTAGCTTCCAATCCGTGCGACACAAATTATTTCGCTTCAAATACTTGTGATATAAGTGATATTGTTACAAATTATGGCGAAATAATCGAGTTAGCTTCAAATCCATGCGAAACACATGATGTAGCATCAAATCAATGCGATGTAGATTATTTAGCTTCAAATCCAGACTAGTCGAATTATTTAGCTTCAAATACTTGCGATATAAGTAATATAGCTTCAAATGCTGGCGGAATAAACGAGTTAGATTCAAATCCATGCGAAATACATGATGTAGGTTCAAATCAATGCGATGTAGAAAGATTAGCTTCAAATCCATGCGAAACACATGATGTAGCTTCAAATCAATGCGATGTAGTTTGTTTAGCTTCAAATCCATGCGAAACAAATGATTTAGATTCAAATACTTGCGATATAAGTGATATAGCTTCAAATGCTGACGAAATAAACGAGATAGCTTCAAATCCATGCGAGACACATGATGTAGCTTCAAATCAATGCGATGTAGGAGGTTTAGCTTCAAATCCATGCGAAACAATTGATTTCGCTTTAATTACTTGCGATATAAGTGATATAGCTTCAAATGCAGGCGAAACAAACGCGTTAGCTTCAAATCCATGCGAAACGCATGATGTAGCTTCAAATCAATGTGATGTAGAAGGTTTAGCTTCAAATCCATGAGAAACAAATGATTTCGCTTCAGTTACTTGCGATATAAATGATATAGCTTCAAATGCAGGCGAAACAAACGCGTTAGCTTCAAATCCATTCGAAACACATGATGTAGCTTCAAATCAATGCGATGTAGAAGGTTTAGCTACAAATCCATGCGAAACAAATGATTTAGCTTCAAATACGAGCGATATAAGTGATATAGTTTCAAATTCTGGCGAAATAATCGAGTTAGCTTCAAATCCATGCGAGACACATGATGTAGCTTCAAAGCAATGCGATGTAGAAAGATTAGCTTCAAATCAATGCGAAACACATGATGTAGCTGCAAATCAATGCGATGTAGAAGGTTTAGCTTCAAATTCCTGCGAAACAAATGATTTAGCTTCAAATACTTGCCATATACGTGATATAGCTTCAAATGCAGGCGAAACAAATGATTTAGTTTCAATTACAAGCGATATAAGTGATATAGCTTCATATGCTGTCGAAATAATCGAGTTAGCTTGAAATCCATGCGAAACACACGATGTAGCTTCAAATCAATGCGATGTAGAAGGTGTAGCTTCTTATCCCTGCGAAACAAATGATTTAGCTTCAAATACTTGCGATATAAGTGATATAGTTTCAAATTCTGGCGAAATAATCGAGTTAGCTTCAAATCCATGCGAGACACATGATGTAGCTTCAAATCAATGCGATGTAGAAGGTTTAGCTTCAAATCCATGCGAAACAAATGATTTAGCTTCAAGTACGAGCGATATAAGTGACATAGTTTCAAATTCTGGCGAAATAATCGAGTTAGCTTCATATCCATGCGAGACACATGATGTAGCTTCAAATCAATGCGATGTAGAAGGGTTAGCTTCCAATCCGTGCGACACAAATGATTTCGCTTCAAATACTTGTGATATAAGTGATATTGTTTCAAATTATGGCGAAATAATCGAGTTAGCTTCAAATCCGTGCGAAACACATGATGTAGCATCAAATCAATGCGATGTAGATTATTTACCTTCAAATCCAGGCTAGACGAATTATTTAGCTTCAAATACTTGCGATATAAGTAATATAGCTTCAAATGCTGGCGGAATAAACGAGTTAGCTTGAAATCCATGCGAAACACACGATGTAGCTTCAAATCAATGCGATGTAGAAGGTGTAGCTTCTTATCCCTGCGAAACAAATGATTTAGCTTCAAATACTTGCGATATAAGTGATATAGTTTCAAATTCTGGCGAAATAATCGAGTTCGCTCCAAATCCATGCGAGACACATGATGTAGCTTCAAATCAATGCGATGTAGAAGGTTTAGCTTCAAATCAATGCGATGTAGAAGGTTTAGCTTCAAATCAATGCGATGTAGAAGGTTTAGCTTCAAATCAATGCGATGTAGAAGGTTTAGCTTTAAATCCATCCGAAACAAATGATTTCGCTTCAAATTCTTGCGATATAAGTTATATAGCTTCAAATGCTGGCGAAATAAACGAGTTAGCTTCAAATCCATGCGAGACACATGATGTAGCTTCAAATCAATGCGATGTAGAAGGTTTAGCTTCAAATCCATGCGAAACAAATGATTTAGCTTCAAGTACGAGCGATATAAGTGATATAGTTTCAAATTCTGGCGAAATAATCGAGTTAGCTTCATATCCATGCGAGACACATGATGTAGCTTCAAATCAATGCGATGTAGAAGGTTTAGCTTCCAATCCGTGCTTCACAAATGATTTCGCTTCAAATACTTGTGATATAAGTGATATTGTTTCAAATTATGGCGAAATAATCGAGTTAGCTTCAAATCCGTGCGAAACACATGATGTAGCATCAAATCAATGCGATGTAGATTATTTACCTTCAAATCCAGGCTAGACGAATTATTTAGCTTCAAATACTTGCGATATAAGTAATATAGCTTCAAATGCTGGCGGAATAAACGAGTCAGCTTCAAATCCATGCGAAATACATGATGTAGGTTCAAATCAATGCGATGTAGAAAGATTAGCTTCAAATCCATGCGAAACACATGATGTAGCTTCAAATCAATGCGATGTAGTTTGTTTAGCTTCAAATCCATGCGAAACAAATGATTTAGATTCAAATACTTGCGATATAAGTGATATAGTTTCAAATTCTGGCGAAATAATCGAGTTAGCTTCAAATCCATGCGAGACACATGATGTAGCTTCAAATCAATGTGATGTAGGAGGTTTAGCTTCAAATCCATGCGAAACAAATGATTTCGCTTCAATTACTTGCGATATGAGTGATATAGCTTCAAATGCAAGCGAAACAAACGCGTTAGCTTCAAATCCATGCGAAACACATGATGTTGCTTCAAATCAATGCGATGTAGAAGGTTTAGCTTCAAATCCATGCGAAACAAATGATTTAGCTTCAAGTACGAGCGATATAAGTGATATAGTTTCAAATTCTGGCGAAATAATCGAGTTAGCTTCAAATCCATGCTAGACACATGATGTAGCTTCAAATCAATGCGATGTAGAAGGTTTAGCTTCCAATCCGTGCGACACAAATGATTTCGCTTCAAATACTTGTGATATAAGTGATATTGTTACAAATTATGGCGAAATAATCGAGTTAGCTTCAAATCCATGCGAAACACATGATGTAGCATCAAATCAATGCGATGTAGATTATTTAGCTTCAAATCCAGGCTAGACGAATTATTTAGCTTCAAATACTTGCGATATAAGTAATATAGCTTCAAATGCTGGCGGAATAAACGAGTTAGATTCAAATCCATGCGAAATACATGATGTAGGTTCAAATCAATTGCGATGTAGAAAGATTAGCTTCAAATCCATGCGAAACACATGATGTAGCTTCAAATCAATGCGATGTAGTTTGTTTAGCTTCAAATCCATGCGAAACAAATGATTTAGATTCAAATACTTGCGATATAAGTGATATAGCTTCAAATGCTGACGAAATAAACGAGATAGCTTCAAATCCATGCGAGACACATGATGTAGCTTCAAATCAATGCGATGTAGAAGGTTTAGCTTCAAATCCATACGAAAGAAATGATTTCGCTTCAATTACTTGCGATATAAGTGATATAGCTTCAAATGCTGGCGAAATAAACGAGTTAGCTTCAAATCCATGCGAGACACATGATGTAGCTTCAAATCAATGCGATGTAGAAGGTTTAGCTTCAAATCCATGCGAAACAAATGATTTAGCTTCAAGTACGAGCGATATAAGTGATATAGTTTCAAATTCTGGCGAAATAATCGAGTTAGCTTCATATCCATGCGAGACACATGATGTAGCTTCAAATCAATGCCATGTAGAAGGTTTAGCTTCCAATCCGTGCGACATAAATGATTTCGCTTCAAATACTTGTGATATAAGTGATATTGTTTCAAATTATGGCGAAATAATCGAGTTAGCTTCAAATCCGTGCGAAACACATGATGTAGCATCAAATCAATGCGATGTAGATTATTTCGCTTCAAATCCAGGCTAGACGAATTATTTAGCTTCAAATACTTGCGATATAAGTAATATAGCTTCAAATGCTGGCAGAATAAACGAGTTAGCTTCAAATACATGCGAAATACATGATGTAGGTTCAAATCAATGCGATGTAGAAAGATTAGCTTCAAATCCATGCGAGACACATGATGTAGCTTCAAATCAATGCGATGTAGTTTGTTTAGCTTCAAATCCATGCGAAACAAATGATTTAGATTCAAATTCTTGCGATATAAGTGATATAGCTTCAAATGCTGACGAAATAAACGAGATAGCTTCAAATCCATGCGAGACACATGATGTAGCTTCAAATCAATGCGATGTAGAAGCTTTAGCTTCAAATCCATGCGAAACAATTGATTTCGCTTCAATTAATTGCGATATAAGTGATATAGCTTCAAATGCAGGCGAAACAAACGCGTTAGCTTCAAATCCATGCGAAACGCATGATGTAGCTTCAAATCAATGTGATGTAGAAGGTTTAGCTTCAAATCCATGAGAAACAAATGATTTCGCTTCAGTTACTTGCGATATAAGTGATATATCTTCAAATGCAGGCGAAGCAAACGCGTTAGCTTCAAATCCATGCGAAACACATGATGTAGCTTCAAATCAATGCGATGTAGAAGGTTTAGCTTCAAATCCATACGAAAGAAATGATTTCGCTTCAATTACTTGCGATATAAGTGATATAGCTTCAAATGCTGGCGGAATAAACGAGTTAGCTTCAAATCCATGCGATGTAGAAGATTTAGCTTCAAATCCATGCGTAACAAATGATTTAGCTTGAAATACTTGCGATATAAGTGATATAGCTTCAAATGCTGGCGAAATAAACGAGTCAGCTTCAAATCCATGCGAAACAAATGATTTTGCTTCAAATACTTGCGATATAAGTAATATAGCTTCAAATTCTGGCGAAATAATCGAGTTAGCTTCAAATCCAAGCGAAGCACATGATGTAGCTCAAATCAATGCGATGTAGAAGGTTTAGCTTCAAATCCATGCGAAACAAATGATTCCGCTTCAATTACTTGCGATATAAGTGACAAAGCTTCAAATGCAGGCGAAACAAACACGTTAGCTTCAAATCCATGCGAAACACATGATGTAGCTTCAAATCAATGCGATGTAGAAGGTTTAGCTTCAAATCCATGCGAAACACATGATGTAGCTTCAAATCAATGCGATGTAGTTTGTTTAGCTTCAAATCCATGCGAAACAAATGATTTAGATTCAAATACTTGCGATATAAGTGATATAGCTTCAAATGCTGACGAAATAAACGAGATAGCTTCAAATCCATGCGAGACACATGATGTAGCTTCAAATCAATGCGATGTAGGAGGTTTAGCTTCAAATCCATGCGAAACAATTGATTTCGCTTCAATTTCTTGCGATATAAGTGATATAGCTTCAAATGCAGGCGAAACAAACGCGTTAGCTTCAAATCCATGCGAAACGCATGATGTAGCTTCAAATCAATGTGATGTAGAAGGTTTAGCTTCAAATCCATGAGAAACAAATGATTTCGCTTCAGTTACTTGCGATATAAGTGATATAGCTTCAAATGCAGGCGAAACAAACGCGTTAGCTTCAAATCCATGCGAAACACATGATGTAGCTTCAAATCAATGCGATGTAGAAGGTTTAGCTTCAAATCCATGAGAAACAAATGATTTCGCTTCAGTTACTTGCGATATAAGTGATATAGCTTCATATGCAGGCGAAACAAACGCGTTAGCTTCAAATCCATGCGAAACACATGATGTAGCTTCAAATCAATGCGATGTAGAAGGTTTAGCTTCAAATCCATACGAAAGAAATGATTTCGCTTCAATTACTTGCGATATAAGTGATATAGCTTCAAATGCTGGCGAAATAAACGAGTTAGCTTCAAATCCATGCGAGACACATGATGTAGCTTCAAATCAATGCGATGTAGAAGGTTTAGCTTCAAATCCATGCGAAACAAATGATTTAGCTTCAAGTACGAGCGATATAAGTGATATAGTTTCAAATTCTGGCGAAATAATCGAGTTAGCTTCATATCCATGCGAGACACATGATGTAGCTTCAAATCAATGCGATGTAGAAGGTTTAGCTTCCAATCCGTGCGACACAAATGATTTCGCTTCAAATACTTGTGATATAAGTGATATTGTTTCAAATTATGGCGAAATAATCGAGATAGCTTCAAATCCGTGCGAAACACATGATGTAGCATCAAATCAATGCGAGACACATGATGTAGCTTCAAATCAATGCGATGTAGAAGGTTTAGCTTCAAATCCATGAGAAACAATTGATTTCGCTTCAATTACTTGCGATATAAGTGATATAGCTTCAAATGCAGGCGAAACAAACGCGTTAGCTTCAAATCCATGCGAAACGCATGATGTAGCTTCAAATCAATGTGATGTAGAAGCTTTAGCTTCAAATCCATGCGAAACAAATGATTTCGCTTCAATTACTTGCGATATAAGTGATTTAGCTTCAAATGCAAGCGAAACAAACGCGTTAGCTTCAAATCCATGCGAAACACATGATGTAGCTTCAAATCAATACGATGTAGTTTGTTTAGCTTCAAATGCATGCGAAACAAATGATTTAGATTCAAATACTTGCGATATAAGTGATATAGCTTCAAATGCTGACGAAATAAACGAGATAGCTTCAAATCCATGCGGGACACATGATGTAGCTTCAAATCAATGCGATGTAGAAGGTTTAGCTTCAAATCCATGCGAAACAATTGATTTCGCTTCAATTACTTGCGATATAAGTGATATAGCTTCAAATGCAGGCGAAACGAACGCGTTAGCTTCAAATCCATGCGAAACGCATGATGTAGCTTCAAATCAATGTGATGTAGAAGGTTTAGCTTCAAATCCATGAGAAACAAATGATTTCGCTTCAGTTACTTGCGATATAAGTGATATAGCTTCAAATGCAGGCGAAACAAACGCATTAGCTTCAAATCCATGCGAAACACATGATGTAGCTTCAAATCAATGCGATGTAGAAGGTTTAGGTTCAAATCCATACATAACAAATGATTTCGCTTCAATTACTTGCGATATAAGTGATATAGCTTCAACTGCAAGCGAAACAAACGCGTTAGCTTCAAATCCATGCGAAACACATGATGTAGCTTCAAATCAATGCGATGTAGAAGGTTTAGCTTCAAATCCATGCGAGACACATGATGTAGCTTCAAATCAATGCGATGTAGTAGGTTTAGCTTCAAATCCATGCGAAACAAATGATTTCGCTTCAATTACTTGCGATATAAGTGATATAGCTTCAAATGCAGGCGAAACAAACGCGTTAGCTTCAAATCCATTCGAAACACATGATGTAGCTTCAAATCAATGCGATGTAGAAGGTTTAGCTACAAATCCATGCGAAACAAATGATTTAGCTTCAAATACTTGCGATATAAGTGATATAGTTTCAAATTCTGGCGAAATAATCGAGTTAGCTCCAAATCCATGCGAGACACATGATGTAGCTTCAAATCAATGCGATGTAGAAGGTTTAGCTTCAAATCCATGCGAAACAAATGATTTCGCTTCAAATTCTTGCGATATAAGTTATATAGCTTCAAATGCTGGCGAAATAAACGAGTTAGCTTCAAATCCATGCGAGACACATGATGTAGCTTCAAATCAATGCGATGTAGAAGGTTTAGCTTCAAATCCATGCGAAACAAATGATTTAGCTTCAAGTACGAGCGATATAAGTCATATAGTTTCAAATTCTGGAGAAATAATTGAGTTAGCTTCATATCCATGCGAGACACATGATGTAGCTTCAAATCAATGCGATGTAGAAAGTTTAGCTTCCAATCCGTGCAACATAAATGATTTCGCTTCAAATACTTGTGATATAAGTGATATTGTTTCAAATTATGGCGAAATAATCGAGTTAGCTTCAAATCCGTGCGAAACACATGATGTAGCATCAAATCAATGCGATGTAGATTATTTCGCTTCAAATCCAGGCTAGACGAATTATTTAGCTTCAAATACTTGCGATATAAGTAATATAGCTTCAAATGCTGGCGGAATAAACGAGTTAGCTTCAAATACATGCGAAATACATGATGTAGGTTCAAATCAATGCGATGTAGAAAGATTAGCTTCAAATCCATGCGTGACACATGATGTTGCTTCAAATCAATGCGATGTAGTTCGTTTAGCTTCAAATCCATGCGAAACAAATGATTTAGATTCAAATACTTGCGATATAAGTGATATAGCTTCAAATGCTGACGAAATAAACGAGATAGCTTCAAATCCATGCGAGACACATGATGTAGCTTCAAATCAATGTGATGTAGAAGGTTTAGCTACAAATCCATGAGAAACAAATGATTTCGCTTCAGTTACTTGCGATATAAGTGATATAGCTTCAAATGCAGGCGAAACAAACGCGTTAGCTTCAAATCCATGCGAAACACATGATGTAGCTTCAAATCAATGCGATGTAGAAGGTTTAGCTTCAAATCCATGAGAAACAAATGATTTCGCTTCAGTTACTTGCGATATAAGTGATATAGCTTCAAATGCAGGCGAAACAAACGCGTTAGCTTCAAATCCATGCGAAACACATGATGTAGCTTCAAATCAATGCGATGTAGAAGGTTTAGCTTCAAATCCATACGAAAGAAATGATTTCGCTTCAATTACTTGCGATATAAGTGATATAGCTTCAAATGCTGACGAAATAAACGAGATAGCTTCAAATCCATGCGAGACACATGATGTAGCTTCAAATCAATGCGATGTAGGAGGTTTAGCTTCAAATCCATGCGAAACAATTGATTTCGCTTCAATTACTTGGATATAAGTGATATAGCTTCAAATGCAGGCGAAACAAACGCGTTAGCTTCAAATCCATGCGAAACGCATGATGTAGCTTCAAATCAATGTGATGTAGAAGGTTTAGCTACAAATCCATGAGAAACAAATGATTTCGCTTCAGTTACTTGCGATATAAGTGATATAGCTTCAAATGCAGGCGAAACAAACGCGTTAGCTTCAAATCCATGCGAAACACATGATGTAGCTTCAAATCAATGCGATGTAGAAGGTTTAGCTTCAAATCCATGAGAAACAAATGATTTCGCTTCAGTTACTTGCGATATAAGTGATATAGCTTCAAATGCAGGCGAAACAAACGCGTTAGCTTCAAATCCATGCGAAACACATGATGTAGCTTCAAATCAATGCGATGTAGAAGGTTTAGCTTCAAATCCATACGAAAGAAATGATTTCGCTTCAATTACTTGCGATATAAGTGATATAGCTTCAAATGCTGGCGAAATAAACGTGTTAGCTTCAAATCCATGCGAGACACATGATGTAGCTTCAAATCAATGCGATGTAGAAGGTTTAGCTTCAAATCCATGCGAAACAAATGATTTAGCTTCAAGTACGAGCGATATAAGTGATATAGTTTCAAATTCTGGCGAAATAATCGAGTTAGCTTCATATCCATGCGAGACACATGATGTAGCTTCAAATCAATGCGATGTAGAAGGTTTAGCTTCCAATCCGTGCGACACAAATGATTTCGCTTCAAATACTTGTGATATAAGTGATATTGTTTCAAATTATGGCGAAATAATCGAGATAGCTTCAAATCCGTGCGAAACACATGATGTAGCATCAAATCAATGCGATGTAGATTATTTAGCTTCAAATCCAGGCTAGACGAATTATTTAGCTTCAAATACTTGCGATATAAGTAATATAGCTTCAAATGCTGGCGGAATAAACCAGTTAGCTTCAAATCCATGCGAAATACATGAGGTAGGTTCAAATCAATGCGATGTAGAAAGATTAGCTTCAAAACCATGCGAAACACATGATGTAGCTTCAAATCAATGCGATGTAGTTTGTTTAGCTTCAAATCCATGCGAGACAAATGATTTAGATTCAAATACTTGCGATATAAGTGATATAGTTTCAAATTCTGGCGAAATAATCGAGTTAGCTTCAAATCCATGCGAGACACATGATGTAGCTTCAAATCAATGCGATGTAGAAGGTTTAGCTTCAAATCCATGCGAAACAATTGATTTCGCTTCAATTACTTGCGATATAAGTGATATAGCTTCAAATGCAGGCGAAACAAACGCGTTAGCTTCAAATCCATGCGAAACGCATGATGTAGCTTCACATCAATGTGATGTAGAAGCTTTAGCTTCAAATCCATGAGAAACAAATGATTTCGCTTCAGTTACTTGCGATATAAGTGATGTAGCTTCAAATGCAGGCGAAACAAACGTGTTAGCTTCAAATCCATGCGAAACACATGATGTAGCTTCAAATCAATGCGATGTAGAAGGTTTAGCTTCAAATCCATACGGAACAAATGATTTCGCTTCAATTACTTGCGATATAAGTGATATAGCTCCAAATCCAAGCGAAACAAACGCGTTAGCTTCAAATCCATGCGAAACACATGATGTAGCTTCAAATCAATGCGATGTAGAAGGTTTAGCTTCAAATCCATGCGAAACAAATGATTTCGCTTCAATTACTTGCGATATAAGTGATTTAGCTTCAAATGCAGGCGAAACAAACGCGTTAGCTTCAAATCCATGCGAAACACATGATGTAGCTTCAAATCAATACGATGTAGTTTGTTTAGCTTCAAATCCATGCGAAACAAATGATTTAGATTCAAATACTTGCGATATAAGTGATATAGCTTCAAATGCTGACGAAATAAACGAGATAGCTTCAAATCCATGCGAGACACATGATGTAGCTTCAAATCAATGCGATGTAGAAGGTTTAGCTCCAAATCCAAGCGAAACAAACGCGTTAGCTTCAAATCCATGCGAAACACATGATGTAGCTTCAAATCAATGCGATGTAGAAGGTTTAGCTTCAAATCCATGCGAAACAAATGATTTCGCTTCAATTACTTGCGATATAAGTGATTTAGCATCAAATGCAAGCGAAACAAACGCGTTAGCTTCAAATCCATGCGAAACACATGATGTAGCTTCAAATCAATACGATGTAGTTTGTTTAGCTTCAAATCCATACGGAACAAATGATTTCGCTTCAATTACTTGCGATATAAGTGATATAGCTCCAAATCCAAGCGAAACAAACGCGTTAGCTTCAAATCCATGCGAAACACATGATGTAGCTTCAAATCAATGCGATGTAGAAGGTTTAGCTTCAAATCCATGCGAAACAAATGATTTCGCTTCAAATTCTTGCGATATAAGATATATAGCTTCAAATGCTGGCGAAATAAACGAGTTAGCTTCAAATCCATGCGAGACACATGATGTAGCTTCAAATCAATGCGATGTAGAAGGTTTAGCTTCAAATCCATGCGAAACAAATGATTTAGCTTCAAGTACGAGCGATATAAGTGATATAGTTTCAAATTCTGGCGAAATAATCGAGTTAGCTTCATATCCATGCGAGACACATGATGTAGCTTCAAATCAATGCGATGTAGAAGGTTTAGCTTCCAATCCGTGCGACACAAATGATTTCGCTTCAAATACTTGTGATATAAGTGATATTGTTTCAAATTCTGGCGAAATAATCGAGTTAGCTTCAAATCCATGCGAGACACATGATGTAGCTTCAAATCAATGCGATGTAGAAGGTTTAGCTTCAAATCCATGCGAAACAATTGATTTCGCTTCAATTACTTGCGATATAAGTGATGTAGCTTCAAATGCAGGCGAAACAAACGTGTTAGCTTCAAATCCATGCGAAACACATGATGTAGCTTCAAATCAATGCGATGTAGAAGGTTTAGCTTCAAATCCATACGGAACAAATGATTTCGCTTCAATTACTTGCGATATAAGTGATATAGCTCCAAATCCAAGCGAAACAAACGCGTTAGCTTCAAATCCATGCGAAACACATGATGTAGCTTCAAATCAATGCGATGTAGAAGGTTTAGCTTCAAATCCATGCGAAACAAATGATTTCGCTTTAATTACTTGCGATATAAGTGATTTAGCTTCAAATGCAGGCGAAACAAACGCGTTAGCTTCAAATCCATGCGAAACACATGATGTAGCTTCAAATCAATACGATGTAGTTTGTTTAGCTTCAAATCCATGCGAAACAAATGATTTAGATTCAAATACTTGCGATATAAGTGATATAGCTTCAAATGCTGACGAAATAAACGAGATAGCTTCAAATCCATGCGAGACACATGATGTAGCTTCAAATCAATGCGATGTAGAAGGTTTAGCTCCAAATCCAAGCGAAACAAACGCGTTAGCTTCAAATCCATGCGAAACACATGATGTAGCTTCAAATCAATGCGATGTAGAAGGTTTAGCTTCAAATCGATGCGAAACAAATGATTTCGCTTCAATTACTTGCGATATAAGTGATTTAGCATCAAATGCAAGCGAAACAAACGCGTTAGCTTCAAATCCATGCGAAACACATGATGTAGCTTCAAATCAATACGATGTAGTTTGTTTAGCTTCAAATCCATACGGAACAAATGATTTCGCTTCAATTACTTGCGATATAAGTGATATAGCTCCAAATCCAAGCGAAACAAACGCGTTAGCTTCAAATCCATGCGAAACACATGATGTAGCTTCAAATCAATGCGATGTAGAAGGTTTAGCTTCAAATCCATGCGAAACAAATGATTTCGCTTCAAATTCTTGCGATATAAGATATATAGCTTCAAATGCTGGCGAAATAAACGAGTTAGCTTCAAATCCATGCGAGACACATGATGTAGCTTCAAATCAATGCGATGTAGAAGGTTTAGCTTCAAATCCATGCGAAACAAATGATTTAGCTTCAAATACGAGCGATATAAGTGATATAGTTTCAAATTCTGGCGAAATAATCGAGTTAGCTTCAAATCCATGCGAGACACATGATGTAGCTTCAAATCAATGCGATGTAGAAGGATTAGCTTCAAATCCATGCTACACAAATGATTTCGCTTCAATTACTTGCGATATAAGTGATACAGCTTCAAATGCTGGCGAAATAAACTAGTTACCTTCAAATCCATGCGAAACACATGATGTAGCTTCAAATCAATGCGATGTAGATTATTTAGCTTCAAATCCAGGTGAGACAAATTATTTAGCTTCAAATACTTGCGATATAAGTAATATAGCTACAAATGCTGGCGAAATAAACGAGTTAGCTACAAATCCATGCGAAACACATGATGTAGGTTCAAATCAATGCGATGTAGAAAGATTAGCTTCAAATCAATGCGAAGCACATGATGTAGCTTCAAATCAATGCGATGTAGAAGGTTTAGCTTCAAATTCCTGCGAAACAAATGATTTAGCTTCAAATACTTGCCATATACGTGATACAGCTTCAAATGCAGGCGAAACAAATGATTTAGCTTCAATTACAAGCGATATAAGTGATATAGCTTCATATGCTGACGAAATAATCGAGTTAGCTTGAAATCCATGCGAAACACATGATGTAGCTTCAAATCAATGCGATGTAGATTATTTAGCTTCAAATCCAGGTGAGACAAATTATTTAGCTTCAAATACTTGCGATATAAGTAATATAGCTACAAATGCTGGCGAAATAAACGAGTTAGCTTCAAATCCATGCGAAACACATGATGTAGGTTCAAATCAATGCGATGTAGAAAGATTAGCTTCAAATCAATGCGAAGCACATGATGTAGCTTCAAATCAATGCGATGTAGAAGGTTTAGCTTCAAATCCATGCGAAACAAATGATTTCGCTTCAAATTCTTGCGATATAAGTTATATAGCTTCAAATGCTGGCGAAATAAACGAGTTAGCTTCAAATCCATGCGAGACACATGATGTAGCTTCAAATCAATGCGATGTAGAAGGTTTAGCTTCAAATCCATGCGAAACAAATGATTTAGCTTCAAGTACGAGCGATATAAGTGATATAGTTTCAAATTCTGGCGAAATAATCGAGTTAGCTTCATATCCATGCGAGACACATGATGTAGCTTCAAATCAATGCGATGTAGAAGGTTTAGCTTCCAATCCGTGCGACATAAATGATTTCGCTTCAAATACTTGTGATATAAGTGATATTGTTTCAAATTATGGCGAAATAATCGAGTTAGCTTCAAATCCGTGCGAAACACATGATGTAGCATCAAATCAATGCGATGTAGATTATTTCGCTTCAAATCCAGGCTAGACGAATTATTTAGCTTCAAATACTTGCGATATAAGTAATATAGCTTCAAATGCTGGCGGAATAAACGAGTTAGCTTCAAATACATGCGAAATACATGATGTAGGTTCAAATCAATGCGATGTAGAAAGATTAGCTTCAAATCCATGCGAGACACATGATGTAGCTTCAAATCAATGCGATGTAGTTCGTTTAGCTTCAAATCCATGCGAAACAAATGATTTAGATTCAAATACTTGCGATATAAGTGATATAGCTTCAAATGCTGACGAAATAAACGAGATAGCTTCAAATCCATGCGAGACACATGATGTAGCTTCAAATCAATGCGATGTAGGAGGTTTAGCTTCAAATCCATGCGAAACAATTGATTTCGCTTCAATTACTTGCGATATAAGTGACATAGCTTCAAATGCAGGCGAAACAAACGCGTTAGCTTCAAATCCATGCGAAACGCATGATGTAGCTTCAAATCAATGTGATGTAGAAGGTTTAGCTACAAATCCATGAGAAACAAATGATTTCGCTTCAGTTACTTGCGATATAAGTGATATAGCCTCAAATGCAGGCGAAACAAACGCGTTAGCTTCAAATCCATGCGAAACACATGATGTAGCTTCAAATCAATGCGATGTAGAAGGTTTAGCTTCAAATCCATGAGAAACAAATGATTTCGCTTCAGTTACTTGCGATATAAGTGATATAGCTTCAAATGCAGGCGAAACAAACGCGTTAGCTTCAAATCCATGCGAAACACATGATGTAGCTTCAAATCAATGCGATGTAGAAGGTTTAGCTTCAAATCCATACGAAAGAAATGATTTCGCTTCAATTACTTGCGATATAAGTGATATAGCTTCAAATGCTGGCGAAATAAACGTGTTAGCTTCAAATCCATGCGAGACACATGATGTAGCTTCAAATCAATGCGATGTAGAAGGTTTAGCTTCAAATCCATGCGAAACAAATGATTTAGCTTCAAGTACGAGCGATATAAGTGATATAGTTTCAAATTCTGGCGAAATAATCGAGTTAGCTTCATATCCATGCGAGACACATGATGTAGCTTCAAATCAATGCGATGTAGAAGGTTTAGCTTCCAATCCGTGCGACACAAATGATTTCGCTTCAAATACTTGTGATATAAGTGATATTGTTTCAAATTATGGCGAAATAATCGAGATAGCTTCAAATCCGTGCGAAACACATAATGTAGCATCAAATCAATGCGATGTAGATTATTTAGCTTCAAATCCAGGCTAGACGAATTATTTAGCTTCAAATACTTGCGATATAAGTAATATAGCTTCAAATGCTGGCGGAATAAACCAGTTAGCTTCAAATCCATGCTAAATACATGAGGTAGGTTCAAATCAATGCGATGTAGAAAGATTAGCTTCAAAACCATGCGAAACACATGGTGTAGCTTCAAATCAATGCGATGTAGTTTATTTAGCTTCAAATCCATGCGAAACAAATGATTTAGATTCAAATACTTGCGATATAAGTGATATAGTTTCAAATTCTGGCGAAATAATCGAGTTAGCTTCAAATCCATGCGAGACACATGATGTAGCTTCAAATCAATGCGATGTAGAAGGTTTAGCTTCAAATCCATGCGAAACAATTGATTTCGCTTCAATTACTTGCGATATAAGTGATATAGCTTCAAATGCAGGCGAAACAAACGCGTTAGCTTCAAATCCATGCGAAACGCATGATGTAGCTTCAAATCAATGTGATGTAGAAGCTTTAGCTTCAAATCCATGAGAAACAAATGATTTCGCTTCAGTTACTTGCGATATAAGTGATGTAGCTTCAAATGCAGGCGAAACAAACGTGTTAGCTTCAAATCCATGCGAAACACATGATGTAGCTTCAAATCAATACGATGTAGTTTGTTTAGCTTCAAATCCATGCGAAACAAATGATTTAGATTCAAATACTTGCGATATAAGTGATATAGCTTCAAATGCTGGCGGAATAAACGAGATAGCTTCAAATCCATGCGAGACACATGATGTAGCTTCAAATCAATGCGATGTAGAAGGTTTAGCTCCAAATCCAAGCGAAACAAACGGGTTAGCTTCAAATCCATGCGAAACACATGATGTAGCTTCAAATCAATGCGATGTAGAAGGTTTAGCTTCAAATCCATGCGAAACAAATGATTTCGCTTCAATTACTTGCGATATAAGTGATTTAGCTTCAAATGCAAGCGAAACAAACGCGTTAGCTTCAAATCCATGCGAAACACATGATGTAGCTTCAAATCAATACGATGTAGTTTGTTTAGCTTCAAATCCATGCGAAACAAATGATTTAGATTCAAATACTTGCGATATAAGTGATATAGTTTCAAATTCTGGCGAAATAATCGAGTCAGCTTCAAATCCATGCGAGACACATGATGTAGCTTCAAATCAATGCGATGTAGAAGGTTTAGCTTCAAATCCATGCGAAACAACTGATTTCGCTTCAAATTCTTGCGATATAAGTTATATAGCTTCAAATGCTGGCGAAATAAACGAGTTAGCTTCAAATCCATGCGAGACACATGATGTAGCTTCAAATCAATGCGATGTAGAAGGTTTAGCTTCAAATCCATGCGAAACAAATGATTTAGCTTCAAATACGAGCGATATAAGTGATATAGTTTCAAATTCTGGCGAAATAATCGAGTTAGCTTCAAATCCATGCGAGACACATGATGTAGCTTCAAATCAATGCGATGTAGAAGGATTAGCTTCAAATCCATGCGACACAAATGATTTCGCTTCAATTACTTGCGATATAAGTGATACAGCTTCAAATGCTGGCGAAATAAACTAGTTACCTTCAAATCCATGCGAAACACATGATGTAGCTTCAAATCAATGCGATGTAGATTATTTAGCTTCAAATCCAGGTGAGACAAATTATTTAGCTTCAAATACTTGCGATATAAGTAATATAGCTACAAATGCTGGCGAAATAAACGAGTTAGCTTCAAATCCATGCGAAACACATGATGTAGGTTCAAATCAATGCGATGTAGAAAGATTAGCTTCAAATCAATGCGAAGCACATGATGTAGATTCAAATCAATGCGATGTAGAAGGTTTAGCTTCAAATTCCTGCGAAACAAATGATTTAGCTTCAAATACTTGCCATATACGTGATATAGCTTCAAATGCAGGCGAAACAAATGATTTAGCTTCAATTACAAGCGATATAAGTGATATAGCTTCATATGCTGTCGAAATAATCGAGTTAGCTTGAAATCCATGCGAAACACACGATGTAGCTTCAAATCAATGCGATGTAGAAGGTGTAGTTTCTTATCCCTGCGAAACAAATGATTTAGCTTCAAATACTTGCGATATAAGTGATATAGTTTCAAATTCTGGCGAAATAATCGAGTTAGCTCCAAATCCATGCGAGACACATGATGTAGCTTCAAATCAATGCGATGTAGAAGGTTTAGCTTCAAATCCATGCGAAACAAATGATTTCGCTTCAAATTCTTGCGATATAAGTTATATAGCTTCAAATGCTGGCGAAATAAACGAGTTAGCTTCAAATCCATGCGAGACACATGATGTAGCTTCAAATCAATGCGATGTAGAAGGTTTAGCTTCAAATCCATGCGAAACAAATGATTTAGCTTCAAGTACGAGCGATATAAGTGATATAGTTTCAAATTCTGGCGAAATAATCGAGTTAGCTTCATATCCATGCGAGACACATGATGTAGCTTCAAATCAATGCGATGTAGAAGGTTTAGCTTCCAATCCGTGCGACATAAATGATTTCGCTTCAAATACTTGTGATATAAGTGATATTGTTTCAAATTATGGCGAAATAATCGAGTTAGCTTCAAATCCGTGCGAAACACATGATGTAGCATCTAATCAATGCGATGTAGATTATTTCGCTTCAAATCCAGGCTAGACGAATTATTTAGCTTCAAATACTTGCGATATAAGTAATATAGCTTCAAATGCTGGCGGAATAAACGAGTTAGCTTCAAATACATGCGAAATACATGATGTAGGTTCAAATCAATGCGATGTAGAAAGATTAGCTTCAAATCCATGCGAGACACATGATGTAGCTTCAAATCAATGCGATGTAGTTCGTTTAGCTTCAAATCCATGCGAAACAAATGATTTAGATTCAAATACTTGCGATATAAGTGATATAGCTTCAAATGCTGACGAAATAAACGAGATAGCTTCAAATCCATGCGAAACGCATGATGTAGCTTCAAATCAATATGATGTAGAAGGTTTAGCTACAAATCCATGAGAAACAAATGATTTCGCTTCAGTTACTTGCGATATAAGTGATATAGCTTCAAATGCAGGCGAAACAAACGCGTTAGCTTCAAATCCATGCGAAACACATGATGTAGCTTCAAATCAATGCGATGTAGAAGGTTTAGCTTCAAATCCATGAGAAACAAATGATTTCGCTTCAGTTACTTGCGATATAAGTGATATAGCTTCAAATGCAGGCGAAACAAACGCGTTAGCTTCAAATCCATGCGAAACACATGATGTAGCTTCAAATCAATGCGATGTAGAAGGTTTAGCTTCAAATCCATACGAAAGAAATGATTTCGCTTCAATTACTTGCGATATAAGTGATATAGCTTCAAATGCTGGCGAAATAAACGTGTTAGCTTCAAATCCATGCGAGACACATGATGTAGCTTCAAATCAATGCGATGTAGAAGGTTTAGCTTCAAATCCATGCGAAACAAATGATTTAGCTTCAAGTACGAGCGATATAAGTGATATAGTTTCAAATTCTGGCGAAATAATCGAGTTAGCTTCATATCCATGCGAGACACATGATGTAGCTTCAAATCAATGCGATGTAGAAGGTTTAGCTTCCAATCCGTGCGACACAAATGATTTCGCTTCAAATACTTGTGATATAAGTGATATTGTTTCAAATTATGGCGAAATAATCGAGATAGCTTCAAATCCGTGCGAAACACATGATGTAGCATCAAATCAATGCGATGTAGATTATTTAGCTTCAAATCCAGGCTAGACGAATTATTTAGCTTCAAATACTTGCGATATAAGTAATATAGCTTCAAATGCTGGCGGAATAAACCAGTTAGCTTCAAATCCATGCGAAATACATGAGGTAGGTTCAAATCAATGCGATGTAGAAAGATTAGCTTCAAATCCATGCGAAACACATGATGTAGCTTCAAATCAATGCGATGTAGTTTGTTTAGCTTCAAATCCATGCGAAACAAATGATTTAGATTCAAATACTTGCGATATAAGTGATATAGTTTCAAATTCTGGCGAAATAATCGAGTTAGCTTCAAATCCATGCGAGACACATGATGTAGCTTCAAATCAATGCGATGTAGAAGGTTTAGCTTCAAATCCATGCGAAACAATTGATTTCGCTTCAATTACTTGCGATATAAGTGATATAGCTTCAAATGCAGGCGAAACAAACGCGTTAGCTTCAAATCCATGCGAAACACATGATGTAGCTTCAAATCAATGCGATGTAGAAGGTTTAGCTTCAAATCCATGCGAAACAAATGATTTAGATTCAAATACTTGCGATATAAGTGATATAGCTTCAAATGCTGACGAAATAAACGAGATAGCTTCAAATCCATGCGAGACACATGATGTAGCTTCAAATCAATGCGATGTAGAAGGTTTAGCTTCAAATCCATGCGAAACAATTGATTTCGCTTCAATTACTTGCGATATAAGTGATATAGCTTCAAATGCAGGCGAAACGAACACGTTAGCTTCAAATCCATGCGAAAGGCATGATGTAGCTTCAAATCAATGTGATGTAGAAGCTTTAGCTTCAAATCCATGAGAAACAAATGATTTCGCTTCAGTTACTTGCGATATAAGTGATGTAGCTTCAAATGCAGGCGAAACAAACGTGTTAGCTTCAAATCCATGCGAAACACATGATGTAGCTTCAAATCAATGCGATGTAGAAGGTTTAGCTTCAAATCCATACGGAACAAATGATTTCGCTTCAATTACTTGCGATATAAGTGATATAGCTCCAAATCCAAGCGAAACAAACGCGTTAGCTTCAAATCCATGCGAAACACATGATGTAGCTTCAAATCAATGCGATGTAGAAGGTTTAGCTTCAAATCCATGCGAAACAAATGATTTCGCTTCAATTACTTGCGATATAAGTGATTTAGCTTCAAATGCAAGCGAAACAAACGCGTTAGCTTCAAATCCATGCGAAACACATGATGTAGCTTCAAATCAATACGATGTAGTTTGTTTAGCTTCAAATCCATGCGAAACAAATGATTTAGATTCAAATACTTGCGATATAAGTGATATAGCTTCAAATGCTGACGAAATAAACGAGATAGCTTCAAATCCATGCGAGACACATGATGTAGCTTCAAATCAATGCGATGTAGAAGGTTTAGCTTCAAATCCATGCGAAACAATTGATTTCGCATCAATTACTTGCGATATAAGTGATATAGCTTCAAATGCAGGCGAAACGAACACGTTAGCTTCAAATCCATGCGAAAGGCATGATGTAGCTTCAAATCAATGTGATGTAGAAGGTTTAGCTTCAAATCCATGAGAAACAAATGATTTCGCTTCAGTTACTTGCGATATAAGTGATATAGCTTCAAATGCAGGCGAAACAAACGCATTAGCTTCAAATCCATGCGAAACACATGATGTAGCTTCAAATCAATGCGATGTAGAAGGTTTAGCTTCAAATCCATGCGAGACACATGATGTAGCTTCAAATCAATGCGATGTAGTAGGTTTAGCTTCAAATCCATGCGAAACAAATGTTTTCGCTTCAATTACTTGCGATATAAGTGATATAGCTTCAAATGCAGGCGAAACAAACGCGTTAGCTTCAAATCCATTCGAAACACATGATGTAGCTTCAAATCAATGCGATGTAGAAGGTTTAGCTACAAATCCATGCGAAACAAATGATTTAGCTTCAAATACTTGCGATATAAGTAATATAGCTACAAATGCTGGCGAAATAAACGAGTTAGCTTCAAATCCATGCGAAACACATGATGTAGGTTCAAATCAATGCGATGTAGAAAGATTAGCTTCAAATCAATGCGAAGCACATGATGTAGCTTCAAATCAATGCGATGTAGAAGGTTTAGCTTCAAATCCATGCGAAACAAATGATTTCGCTTCAAATTCTTGCGATATAAGTTATATAGCTTCAAAATGCTGGCGAAATAAACGAGTTAGCTTCAAATCCATGCGAGACACATGATGTAGCTTCAAATCAATGCGATGTAGAAGGTTTAGCTTCAAATCCATGCGAAACAAATGATTTAGCTTCAAGTACGAGCGATATAAGTGATATAGTTTCAAATTCTGGCGAAATAATCGAGTTAGCTTCATATCCATGCGAGACACATGATGTAGCTTCAAATCAATGCGATGTAGAAGGTTTAGCTTCCAATCCGTGCGACATAAATGATTTCGCTTCAAATACTTGTGATATAAGTGATATTGTTCCAAATTATGGCGAAATAATCGAGTTAGCTTCAAATCCGTGCGAAACACATGATGTAGCATCTAATCAATGCGATGTAGATTATTTCGCTTCAAATCCAGGCTAGACGAATTATTTAGCTTCAAATACTTGCGATATAAGTAATATAGCTTCAAATGCTGGCGGAATAAACGAGTTAGCTTCAAATACATGCGAAATACATGATGTAGGTTCAAATCAATGCGATGTAGAAAGATTAGCTTCAAATCCATGCGAGACACATGATGTAGCTTCAAATCAATGCGATGTAGTTCGTTTAGCTTCAAATCCATGCGAAACAAATGATTTAGATTCAAATACTTGCGATATAAGTGATATAGCTTCAAATGCTGACGAAATAAACGAGATAGCTTCAAATCCATGCGAAACGCATGATGTAGCTTCAAATCAATATGATGTAGAAGGTTTAGCTACAAATCCATGAGAAACAAATGATTTCGCTTCAGTTACTTGCGATATAAGTGATATAGCTTCAAATGCAGGCGAAACAAACGCGTTAGCTTCAAATCCATGCGAAACACATGATGTAGCTTCAAATCAATGCGATGTAGAAGGTTTAGCTTCAAATCCATGAGAAACAAATGATTTCGCTTCAGTTACTTGCGATATAAGTGATATAGCTTCAAATGCTGGCGAAATAAACGTGTTAGCTTCAAATCCATGCGAGACACATGATGTAGCTTCAAATCAATGCGATGTAGAAGGTTAGCTTCAAATCCATGCGAAACAAATGATTTAGCTTCAAGTACGAGCGATATAAGTGATATAGTTTCAAATTCTGGCGAAATAATCGAGTTAGCTTCATATCCATGCGAGACACATGATGTAGCTTCAAATCAATGCGATGTAGATTATTTAGCTTCAAATCCAGGCTAGACGAATTATTTAGCTTCAAATTACTTGCGATATAAGTAATATAGCTTCAAATGCTGGCGGAATAAACCAGTTAGCTTCAAATCCATGCGAAATACATGAGGTAGGTTCAAATCAATGCGATGTAGAAAGATTAGCTTCAAATCCATGCGAAACACATGATGTAGCTTCAAATCAATGCGATGTAATTTGTTTAGCTTCAAATCCATGCGAAACAAATGATTTAGATTCAAATACTTGCGATATAAGTGATATAGTTTCAAATTCTGGCGAAATAATCGAGTTAGCTTCAAATCCATGCGAGACACATGATGTAGCTTCAAATCAATGCGATGTAGAAGGTTTAGCTTCAAATCCATGCGAAACAATTGATTTCGCTTCAATTACTTGCGATATAAGTGATATAGCTTCAAATGCAGGCGAAACAAACGCGTTAGCTTCAAATCCATGCGAAACACATGATGTAGCTTCAAATCAATGCGTTGTAGAAGGTTTAGCTTCAAATCCATGCGAAACAAATGATTTAGATTCAAATACTTGCGATATAAGTGATATAGCTTCAAATGCTGACGAAATAAACGAGATAGCTTCAAATCCATGCGAGACACATGATGTAGCTTCAAATCAATGCGATGTAGAAGGTTTAGCTTCAAATCCATGCGAAACAATTGATTTCGCTTCAAATTACTTGCGATATAAGTGATATAGCTTCAAATGCAGGCGAAACGAACACGTTAGCTTCAAATCCATGCGAAAGGGCATGATGTAGCTTCAAATCAATGTGATGTAGAAGCTTTAGCTTCAAATCCATGAGAAACAAATGATTTCGCTTCAGTTACTTGCGATATAAGTGATGTAGGTTCAAATGCAGGCGAAACAAACGTGTTAGCTTCAAATCCATGCGAAACACATGATGTAGCTTCAAATCAATGCGATGTAGAAGGTTTAGCTTCAAATCCATACGGAACAAATGATTTCGCTTCAATTACTTGCGATATAAGTGATATAGCTCCAAATCCAAGCGAAACAAACGCGTTAGCTTCAAATCCATGCGAAACACATGATGTAGCTTCAAATCAATGCGATGTAGAAGGTTTAGCTTCAAATCCATGCGAAACAAATGATTTCGCTTCAATTACTTGCGATATAAGTGATTTAGCTTCAAATGCAAGCGAAACAAACGCGTTAGCTTCAAATCCATGCGAAACACATGATGTAGCTTCAAATCAATACGATGTAGTTTGTTTAGCTTCAAATCCATGCGAAACAAATGATTTAGATTCAAATACTTGCGATATAAGTGATATAGCTTCAAATGCTGACGAAATAAACGAGATAGCTTCAAATCCATGCGAGACACATGATGTAGCTTCAAATCAATGCGATGTAGAAGGTTTAGCTTCAAATCCATGCGAAACAATTGATTTCGCATCAATTACTTGCGATATAAGTGATATAGCTTCAATGCAGGCGAAACGAACACGTTAGCTTCAAATCCATGCGAAAGGCATGATGTAGCTTCAAATCAATGTGATGTAGAAGGTTTAGCTTCAAATCCATGAGAAACAAATGATTTCGCTTCAGTTACTTGCGATATAAGTGATATAGCTTCAAATGCAGGCGAAACAAACGCATTAGCTTCAAATCCATGCGAAACACATGATGTAGCTTCAAATCAATGCGATGTAGAAGGTTTAGCTTCAAATCCATGCGAGGACACATGATGTAGCTTCAAATCAATGCGATGTAGTAGGTTTAGCTTCAAATCCATGCGAAACAAATGATTTCGCTTCAATTACTTGCGATATAAGTGATATAGCTTCAAATGCAGGCGAAACAAACGCGTTAGCTTCAAATCCATTCGAAACACATGATGTAGCTTCAAATCAATGCGATGTAGAAGGTTTAGCTTCAAATCCATGCGAAACAAATGATTTAGCTTCAAGTACGAGCGATATAAGTGATATAGTTTCAAATTCTGGCGAAATAATCGAGTTAGCTTCATATCCATGCGAGACACATGATGTAGCTTCAAATCAATGCGATGTAGAAGGTTTAGCTTCCAATCCGTGCGACATAAATGATTTCGCTTCAAATACTTGTGATATAAGTGATATTGTTCAAATTATGGCGAAATAATCGAGTTAGCTTCAAATCCGTGCGAAACACATGATGTAGCATCAAATCAATGCGATGTAGATTATTTCGCTTCAAATCCAGGCTAGACGAATTATTTAGCTTCAAATACTTGCGATATAAGTAATATAGCTTCAAATGCTGGCGGAATAAACGAGTTAGCTTCAAATACATGCGAAATACATGATGTAGGTTCAAATCAATGCGATGTAGAAAGATTAGCTTCAAATCCATGCGAGACACATGATGTAGCTTCAAATCAATGCGATGTAGTTCGTTTAGCTTCAAATCCATGCGAAACAAATGATTTAGATTCAAATACTTGCGATGTAAGTGATATAGCTTCAAATGCTGACGAAATAAACGAGATAGCTTCAAATCCATGCGAGACACATGATGTAGCTTCAAATCAATGCGATGTAGGAGGTTTAGCTTCAAATCCATGCGAAACAATTGATTTCGCTTCAATTACTTGCGATATAAGTGATATAGCTTCAAATGCAGGCGAAACAAACGCGTTAGCTTCAAATCCATGCGAAACGCATGATGTAGCTTCAAATCAATGTGATGTAGAAGGTTTAGCTACAAATCCATGAGAAACAAATGATTTCGCTTCAGTTACTTGCGATATAAGTGATATAGCTTCAAATGCAGGCGAAACAAACGCGTTAGCTTCAAATCCATGCGAAACACATGATGTAGCTTCAAATCAATGCGATGTAGAAGGTTTAGCTTCAAATCCATGAGAAACAAATGATTTCGCTTCAGTTACTTGCGATATAAGTGATATAGCTTCAAATGCAGGCGAAACAAACGCGTTAGCTTCAAATCCATGCGAAACGCATGATGTAGCTTCAAATCAATGTGATGTAGAAGCTTTAGCTTCAAATCCATGAGAAACAAATGATTTCGCTTCAGTTACTTGCGATATAAGTGATGTAGCTTCAAATGCAGGCGAAACAAACGTGTTAGCTTCAAATCCATGCGAAACACATGATGTAGCTTCAAATCAATGCGATGTAGAAGGTTTAGCTTCAAATCCATACGGAACAAATGATTTAGCTTCAAATACGAGCGATATAAGTGATATAGTTTCAAATTCTGGCGAAATAATCGAGTTAGCTTCAAATCCATGCGAGACACATGATGTAGCTTCAAATCAATGCGATGTAGAAGGATTAGCTTCAAATCCATGCGACACAAATGATTTCGCTTCAATTACTTGCGATATAAGTGATACAGCTTCAAATGCTGGCGAAATAAACTAGTTACCTTCAAATCCATGCGAAACACATGATGTAGCTTCAAATCAATGCGATGTAGATTATTTAGCTTCAAATCCAGGTGAGACAAATTATTTAGCTTCAAATACTTGCGATATAAGTAATATAGCTACAAATGCTGGCGAAATAAACGAGTTAGCTTCAAATCCATGCGAAACACATGATGTAGGTTCAAATCAATGCGATGTAGAAAGATTAGCTTCAAATCAATGCGAAGCACATGATGTAGCTTCAAATCAATGCGATGTAGAAGGTTTAGCTTCAAATTCCTGCGAAACAAATGATTTAGCTTCAAATACTTGCCATATACGTGATATAGCTTCAAATGCAGGCGAAACAAATGATTTAGCTTCAATTACAAGCGATATAAGTGATATAGCTTCATAAGCTGTCGAAATAATCGAGTTAGCTTGAAATCCATGCGAAACACACGATGTAGCTTCAAATCAATGCGATGTAGAAGGTGTAGTTTCTTATCCCTGCGAAACAAATGATTTAGCTTCAAATACTTGCGATATAAGTGATATAGTTTCAAATTCTGGCGAAATAATCGAGTTAGCTCCAAATCCATGCGAGACACATGATGTAGCTTCAAATCAATGCGATGTAGAAGGTTTAGCTTCAAATCCATGCGAAACAAATGATTTCGCTTCAAATTCTTGCGATATAAGTTATATAGCTTCAAATGCTGGCGAAATAAACGAGTTAGCTTCAAATCCATGCGAGACACATGATGTAGCTTCAAATCAATGCGATGTAGGAGGTTTAGCTTCAAATCCATGCGAAACAATTGATTTCGCTTCAATTACTTGCGATATAAGTGATATAGCTTCAAATGCAGGCGAAACAAACGCGTTAGCTTCAAATCCATGCGAAACGCATGATGTAGCTTCAAATCAATGTGATGTAGAAGGTTTAGCTACAGATCCATGAGAAACAAATGATTTCGCTTCAGTTACTTGCGATATAAGTGATATAGCTTCAAATGCAGGCGAAACAAACGCGTTAGCTTCAAATCCATGCGAAACACATGATGTAGCTTCAAATCAATGCGATGTAGAAGGTTTAGCTTCAAATCCATGAGAAACAAATGATTTAGCTTCAAGTACGAGCGATATAAGTGATATAGTTTCAAATTCTGGCGAAATAATCGAGTTAGCTTCATATCCATGCGAGACACATGATGTAGCTTCAAATCAATGCGATGTAGAAGGTTTAGCTTCCAATCCGTGCGACACAAATGATTTCGCTTCAAATACTTGTGATATAAGTGATATTGTTTCAAATTATGGCGAAATAATCGAGATAGCTTCAAATCCGTGCGAAACACATGATGTAGCATCAAATCAATGCGATGTAGATTATTTAGCTTCAAATCCAGGCTAGACGAATTATTTAGCTTCAAATACTTGCGATATAAGTAATATAGCTTCAAATGCTGGCGGAATAAACCAGTTAGCTTCAAATCCATGCGAAATACATGAGGTAGGTTCAAATCAATGCGATGTAGAAAGATTAGCTTCAAATCCATGCGAAACACATGATGTAGCTTCAAATCAATGCGATGTAGAAGGTTTAGCTTCAAATCCATGCGAAACAAATGATTTAGATTCAAATACTTGCGATATAAGTGATATAGCTTCAAATGCTGACGAAATAAACGAGATAGCTTCAAATCCATGCGAGACACATGATGTAGCTTCAAATCAATGCGATGTAGAAGGTTTAGCTTCAAATCCATGCGAAACAATTGATTTCGCTTCAATTACTTGCGATATAAGTGATATAGCTTCAAATGCAGGCGAAACAAACGCGTTAGCTTCAAATCCATGCGAAACACATGATGTAGCTTCAAATCAATGCGATGTAGAAGGTTTAGCTTCAAATCCATGCGAAACAAATGATTTAGATTCAAATACTTGCGATATAAGTGATATAGCTTCAAATGCTGACGAAATAAACGAGATAGCTTCAAATCCATGCGAGACACATGATGTAGCTTCAAATCAATGCGATGTAGAAGGTTTAGCTTCAAATCCATGCGAAACAATTGATTTCGCTTCAATTACTTGCGATATAAGTGATATAGCTCCAAATCCAAGCGAAACAAACGCGTTAGCTTCAAATCCATGCGAAACACATGATGTAGCTTCAAATCAATGCGATGTAGAAGGTCTAGCTTCAAATCCATGCGAAACAAATGATTTCGTTTCAATTACTTGCGATATAAGTGATTTAGCTTCAAATGCAAGCGAAACAAACGCGTTAGCTTCAAATCCATGCGAAACACATGATGTAGCTTCAAATCAATACGATGTAGTTTGTTTAGCTTCAAATCCATGCGAAACAAATGATTTAGATTCAAATACTTGCGATATAAGTGATATAGCTTCAAATGCTGACGAAATAAACGAGATAGCTTCAAATCCATGCGAGACACATGATGTAGCTTCAAATCAATGCGATGTAGAAGGTTTAGCTTCAAATCCATGCGAAACAATTGATTTCGCTTCAATTACTTGCGATATAAGTGATATAGCTTCAAATGCAGGCGAAACGAACACGTTAGCTTCAAATCCATGCGAAAGGCATGATGTAGCTTCAAATCAATGTGATGTAGAAGGTTTAGCTTCAAATCCATGAGAAACAAATGATTTCGCTTCAGTTACTTGCGATATAAGTGATATAGCTTCAAATGCAGGCGAAACAAACGGATTAGCTTGAAATCCATGCGAAACACATGATGTAGCTTCAAATCAATGCGATGTAGAAGGTTTAGCTTCAAATCCATGCGAGACACATGATGTAGCTTCAAATCAATGCGATGTAGTAGGTTTAGCTTCAAATCCATGCGAAACAAATGATTTCGCTTCAATTACTTGCGATATAAGTGATATAGCTTCAAATGCAGGCGAAACAAACGCGTTAGCTTCAAATCCATTCGAAACACATGATGTAGCTTCAAATCAATGCGATGTAGAAGGTTTAGCTACAAATCCATGCGAAACAAATGATTTAGCTTCAAATACTTGCGATATAAGTAATATAGCTACAAATGCTGGCGAAATAAACGAGTTAGCTTCAAATCCATGCGAAACACATGATGTAGGTTCAAATCAATGCGATGTAGAAAGATTAGCTTCAAATCAATGCGAAGCACATGATGTAGCTTCAAATCAATGCGATGTAGAAGGTTTAGCTTCAAATTCCTGCGAAACAAATGATTTAGCTTCAAATACTTGCCATATACGTGATATAGCTTCAAATGCAGGCGAAACAAATGATTTAGCTTCAATTACAAGCGATATAAGTGATATAGCTTCATATGCTGTCGAAATAATCGAGTTAGCTTGAAATCCATGCGAAACACACGATGTAGCTTCAAATCAATGCGATGTAGAAGGTGTAGCTTCTTATCCCTGCGAAACAAATGATTTAGCTTCAAATACTTGCGATATAAGTGATATAGTTTCAAATTCTGGCGAAATAATCGAGTTAGCTTCAAATCCATGCGAGACACATGATGTAGCTTCAAATCAATGCGATGTAGAAGGTTTAGCTTCAAATCCATGCGAAACAAATGATTTCGCTTCAAATTCTTGCGATATAAGTTATATAGCTTCAAATGCTGGCGAAATAAACGAGTTAGCTTCAAATCCATGCGAGACACATGATGTAGCTTCAAATCAATGCGATGTAGAAGGTTTAGCTTCAAATCCATACGTAAGAAATGATTTCGCTTCAATTACTTGCGATATAAGTGATATAGTTTCAAATTCTGGCGAAATAATCGAGTTAGCTTCAAATCCATGCGAGACACATGATGTAGCTTCAAATCAATGCGATGTAGAAGGTTTAGCTTCAAATTCCTGCGAAACAAATGATTTAGCTTCAAACACTTGCCATATACGTGATATAGCTTCAAATGCAGGCGAAACAAATGATTTAGCTTCAATTACAAGCGATATAAGTGATATAGCTTCATATGCTGTCGAAATAATCGAGTTAGCTTGAAATCCATGCGAAACACACGATGTAGCTTCAAATCAATGCGATGTAGAAGGTGTAGCTTCTTATCCCTGCGAAACAAATGATTTAGCTTCAAATACTTGCGATATAAGTGATATAGTTTCAAATTCTGGCGAAATAATCGAGTTAGCTTCAAATCCATGCGAGACACATGATGTAGCTTCAAATCAATGCGATGTAGAAGGTTTAGCTTCAAATCCATGCGAAACAAATGATTTCGCTTCAAATTCTTGCGATATAAGTTATATAGCTTCAAATGCTGGCGAAATAAACGAGTTAGCTTCAAATCCATGCGAGACACATGATGTAGCTTCAAATCAATGCGATGTAGAAGGTTTAGCTTCAAATCCATACGAAAGAAATGATTTCGCTTCAATTACTTGCGATATAAGTTATATAGCTTCAAATGCTGGCGAAATAAACGAGTTAGCTTCAAATCCATGCGAGACACATGATGTAGCTTCAAATCAATGCGATGTAGAAGGTTTAGCTTCAAATCCATGCGAAACAAATGATTTAGCTTCAAGTACGAGCGATATAAGTGATATAGTTTCAAATTCTGGCGAAATAATCGAGTTAGCTTCATATCCATGCGAGACACATGATGTAGCTTCAAATCAATGCGATGTAGAAGGTTTAGTTTCCAATCCGTGCGACATAAATGATTTCGCTTCAAATACTTGTGATATAAGTGATATTGTTTCAAATTATGGCGAAATAATCGAGTTAGCTTCAAATCCGTGCGAAACACATGATGTAGCATCAAATCAATGCGATGTAGATTATTTCGCTTCAAATCCAGGCTAGACGAATTATTTAGCTTCAAATACTTGCGATATAAGTAATATAGCTTCAAATGCTGGCGGAATAAACGAGTTAGCTTCAAATACATGCGAAATACATGATGTAGGTTCAAATCAATGCGATGTAGAAAGATTAGCTTCAAATCCATGCGAGACACATGATGTAGCTTCAAATCAATGCGATGTAGTTCGTTTAGCTTCAAATCCATGCGAAACAAATGATTTAGATTCAAATACTTGCGATATAAGTGATATAGCTTCAAATGCTGACGAAATAAACGAGATAGCTTCAAATCCATGCGAGACACATGATGTAGCTTCAAATCAATGCGATGTAGGAGGTTTAGCTTCAAATCCATGCGAAACAATTGATTTCGCTTCAATTACTTGCGATATAAGTGATATAGCTTCAAATGCAGGCGAAACAAACGCGTTAGCTTCAAATCCATGCGAAACGCATGATGTAGCTTCAAATCAATGTGATGTAGAAGGTTTAGCTACAAATCCATGAGAAACAAATGATTTCGCTTCAGTTACTTGCGATATAAGTGATATAGCTTCAAATGCAGGCGAAACAAACGCGTTAGCTTCAAATCCATGCGAAACACATGATGTAGCTTCAAATCAATGCGATGTAGAAGGTTTAGCTTCAAATCCATGAGAAACAAATGATTTCGCTTCAGTTACTTGCGATATAAGTGATATAGCTTCAAATGCAGGCGAAACAAACGCGTTAGCTTCAAATCCATGCGAAACACATGATGTAGCTTCAAATCAATGCGATGTAGAAGGTTTAGCTTCAAATCCATACGAAAGAAATGATTTCGCTTCAATTACTTGCGATATAAGTGATATAGCTTCAAATGCTGGCGAAATAAACGTGTTAGCTTCAAATCCATGCGAGACACATGATGTAGCTTCAAATCAATGCGATGTAGAAGGTTTAGCTTCAAATCCATGCGAAACAAATGATTTAGCTTCAAGTACGAGCGATATAAGTGATATAGTTTCAAATTCTGGCGAAATAATCGAGTTAGCTTCATATCCATGCGAGACACATGATGTAGCTTCAAATCAATGCGATGTAGTAGGTTTAGCTTCCAATCCGTGCGACATAAATGATTTCGCTTCAAATACTTGTGATATAAGTGATATTGTTTCAAATTATGGCGAAATAATCGAGTTAGCTTCAAATCCGTGCGAAACACATGATGTAGCATCAAATCAATGCGATGTAGATTATTTCGCTTCAAATCCAGGCTAGACGAATTATTTAGCTTCAAATACTTGCGATATAAGTAATATAGCTTCAAATGCTGGCGGAATAAACGAGTTAGCTTCAAATACATGCGAAATACATGATGTAGGTTCAAATCAATGCGATGTAGAAAGATTAGCTTCAAATCCATGCGAGACACATGATGTAGCTTCAAATCAATGCGATGTAGTTCGTTTAGCTTCAAATCCATGCGAAACAAATGATTTAGATTCAAATACTTGCGATATAAGTGATATAGCTTCAAATGCTGACGAAATAAACGAGATAGCTTCAAATCCATGCGAGACACATGATGTAGCTTTAAATCAATGCGATGTAGGAGGTTTAGCTTCAAATCCATGCGAAACAATTGATTTCGCTTCAATTACTTGCGATATAAGTGATATAGCTTCAAATGCAGGCGAAACAAACGCGTTAGCTTCAAATCCATGCGAAACGCATGATGTAGCTTCAAATCAATGTGATGTAGAAGGTTTAGCTACAAATCCATGAGAAACAAATGATTTCGCTTCAGTTACTTGCGATATAAGTGATATAGCTTCAAATGCAGGCGAAACAAACGCGTTAGCTTCAAATCCATGCGAAACACATGATGTAGCTTCAAATCAATGCGATGTAGAAGGTTTAGCTTCAAATCCATGAGAAACAAATGATTTCGCTTCAGTTACTTGCGATATAAGTGATATAGCTTCAAATGCAGGCGAAACAAACGCGTTAGCTTCAAATCCATGCGAAACACATGATGTAGCTTCAAATCAATGCGATGTAGAAGGTTTAGCTTCAAATCCATACGAAAGAAATGATTTCGCTTCAATTACTTGCGATATAAGTGATATAGCTTCAAATGCTGGCGAAATAAACGTGTTAGCTTCAAATCCATGCGAGACACATGATGTAGCTTCAAATCAATGCGATGTAGAAGGTTTAGCTTCAAATCCATGCGAAACAAATGATTTAGCTTCAAGTACGAGCGATATAAGTGATATAGTTTCAAATTCTGGCGAAATAATCGAGTTAGCTTCATATCCATGCGAGACACATGATGTAGCTTCAAATCAATGCGATGTAGAAGGTTTAGCTTCCAATCCGTGCGACACAAATGATTTCGCTTCAAATACTTGTGATATAAGTGATATTGTTTCAAATTATGGCGAAATAATCGAGATAGCTTCAAATCCGTGCGAAACACATGATGTAGCATCAAATCAATGCGATGTAGATTATTTAGCTTCAAATCCAGGCCAGACGAATTATTTAGCTTCAAATACTTGCGATATAAGTAATATAGCTTCAAATGCTGGCGGAATAAACCAGTTAGCTTCAAATCCATGCGAAATACATGATGTAGGTTCAAATCAATGCGATGTAGAAAGATTAGCTTCAAATCCATGCGAGACACATGATGTAGCTTCAAATCAATGCGATGTAGTTCGTTTAGCTTCAAATCCATGCGAAACAAATGATTTAGATTCAAATACTTGCGATATAAGTGATATAGCTTCAAATGCTGACGAAATAAACGAGATAGCTTCAAATCCATGCGAGACACATGATGTAGCTTTAAATCAATGCGATGTAGGAGGTTTAGCTTCAAATCCATGCGAAACAATTGATTTCGCTTCAATTACTTGCGATATAAGTGATATAGCTTCAAATGCAGGCGAAACAAACGCGTTAGCTTCAAATCCATGCGAAACGCATGATGTAGCTTCAAATCAATGTGATGTAGAAGGTTTAGCTACAAATCCATGAGAAACAAATGATTTCGCTTCAGTTACTTGCGATATAAGTGATATAGCTTCAAATGCAGGCGAAACAAACGCGTTAGCTTCAAATCCATGCGAAACACATGATGTAGCTTCAAATCAATGCGATGTAGAAGGTTTAGCTTCAAATCCATGAGAAACAAATGATTTCGCTTCAGTTACTTGCGATATAAGTGATATAGCTTCAAATGCAGGCGAAACAAACGCGTTAGCTTCAAATCCATGCGAAACACATGATGTAGCTTCAAATCAATGCGATGTAGAAGGTTTAGCTTCAAATCCATACGAAAGAAATGATTTCGCTTCAATTACTTGCGATATAAGTGATATAGCTTCAAATGCAGGCGAAATAAACGTGTTAGCTTCAAATCCATGCGAGACACATGATGTAGCTTCAAATCAATACGATGTAGAAGGTTTATCTTCAAATCCATGCGAAACAAATGATTTAGCTTCAAGTACGAGCGATATAAGTGATATAGTTTCAAATTCTGGCGAAATAATCGAGTTAGCTTCATATCCATGCGAGACACATGATGTAGCTTCAAATCAATGCGATGTAGAAGGTTTAGCTTCCAATCCGTGCGACACAAATGATTTCGCTTCAAATACTTGTGATATAAGTGATATTGTTTCAAATTATGGCGAAATAATCGAGATAGCTTCAAATCCGTGCGAAACACATGATGTAGCATCAAATCAATGCGATGTAGATTATTTAGCTTCAAATCCAGGCTAGACGAATTATTTAGCTTCAAATACTTGCGATATAAGTAATATAGCTTCAAATGCTGGCGGAATAAACCAGTTAGCTTCAAATCCATGCGAAATACATGAGGTAGGTTCAAATCAATGCGATGTAGAAAGATTAGCTTCAAAACCATGCGAAACACATGATGTAGCTTCAAATCAATGCGATGTAGTTTGTTTAGCTTCAAATCCATGCGAAACAAATGATTTAGATTCAAATACTTGCGATATAAGTGATATAGTTTCAAATTCTGGCGAAATAATCGAGTTAGCTTCAAATCCATGCGAGACACATGATGTAGCTTCAAATCAATGCGATGTAGAAGGTTTAGCTTCAAATCCATGCGAAACAATTGATTTCGCTTCAATTACTTGCGATATAAGTGATATAGCTTCAAATGCAGGCGAAACAAACGCGTTAGCTTCAAATCCATGCGAAACGCATGATGTAGCTTCAAATCAATGTGATGTAGAAGCTTTAGCTTCAAATCCATGAGAAACAAATGATTTCGCTTCAGTTACTTGCGATATAAGTGATGTAGCTTCAAATGCAGGCGAAACAAACGTGTTAGCTTCAAATCCATGCGAAACACATGATGTAGCTTCAAATCAATGCGATGTAGAAGGTTTAGCTTCAAATCCATACGGAACAAATGATTTCGCTTCAATTACTTGCGATATAAGTGATATAGCTCCAAATCCAAGCGAAACAAACGCGTTAGCTTCAAATCCATTCGAAACACATGATGTAGCTTCAAATCAATGCGATGTAGAAGGTTTAGCTTCAAATCCATGCGAAACAAATGATTTCGCTTCAATTACTTGCGATATAAGTGATTTAGCTTCAAATGCAGGCGAAACAAACGCGTTAGCTTCAAATCCATGCGAAACACATGATGTAGCTTCAAATCAATACGATGTAGTTTGTTTAGCTTCAAATCCATGCGAAACAAATGATTTAGATTCAAATACTTGCGATATAAGTGATATAGCTTCAAATGCTGACGAAATAAACGAGATAGCTTCAAATCCATGCGAGACACATGATGTAGCTTCAAATCAATGCGATGTAGAAGGTTTAGCTCCAAATCCAAGCGAAACAAACGCGTTAGCTTCAAATCCATGCGAAACACATGATGTAGCTTCAAATCAATGCGATGTAGAAGGTTTAGCTTCAAATCCATGCGAAACAAATGATTTCGCTTCAATTACTTGCGATATAAGTGATTTAGCTTCAAATGCAAGCGAAACAAACGCGTTAGCTTCAAATCCATGCGAAACACATGATGTAGCTTCAAATCAATACGATGTAGTTTGTTTAGCTTCAAATCCATGCGAAACAAATGATTTAGATTCAAATACTTGCGATATAAGTGATATAGTTTCAAATTCTATCGAAATAATCGAGTCAGCTTCAAATCCATGCGAGACACATGATGTAGCTTCAAATCAAAGCGATGTAGAAGGTTTAGCTTCAAATCCATGCGAAACAAATGATTTCGCTTCAAATTCTTGCGATATAAGTTATATAGCTTCAAATGCTGGCGAAATAAACGAGTTAGCTTCAAATCCATGCGAGACACATGATGTAGCTTCAAATCAATGCGATGTAGAAGGTTTAGCTTCAAATCCATGCGAAACAAATGATTTAGCTTCAAATACGAGCGATATAAGTGATATAGTTTCAAATTCTGGCGAAATAATCGAGTTAGCTTCAAATCCATGCGAGACACATGATGTAGCTTCAAATCAATGCGATGTAGAAGGATTAGCTTCAAATCCATGCGACACAAATGATTTCGCTTCAATTACTTGCGATATAAGTGATTCAGCTTCAAATGCTGGCGAAATAAACTAGTTACCTTCAAATCCATGCGAAACACATGATGTAGCTTCAAATCAATGCGATGTAGATTATTTAGCTTCAAATCCAGGTGAGACAAATTATTTAGCTTCAAATACTTGCGATATAAGTAATATAGCTACAAATGCTGGCGAAATAAACGAGTTAGCTTCAAATCCATGCGAAACACATGATGTAGGTTCAAATCAATGCGATGTAGAAAGATTAGCTTCAAATCAATGCGAAGCACATGATGTAGCTTCAAATCAATGCGATGTAGATGGTTTAGCTTCAAATTCCTGCGAAACAAATGATTTAGCTTCAAATACTTGCCATATACGTGATATAGCTTCAAATGCAGGCGAAACAAATGATTTAGCTTCAATTACAAGCGATATAAGTGATATAGCTTCATATGCTGTCGAAATAATCGAGTTAGCTTGAAATCCATGCGAAACACACGATGTAGCTTCAAATCAATGCGATGTAGAAGGTGTAGTTTCTTATCCCTGCGAAACAAATGATTTAGCTTCAAATACTTGCGATATAAGTGATATAGTTTCAAATTCTGGCGAAATAATCGAGTTAGCTTCAAATCCATGCGAGACACATGATGTAGCTTCAAATCAATGCGATGTAGAAGGTTTAGCTTCAAATCCATGCGAAACAATTGATTTCGCTTCAATTACTTGCGATATAAGTGATATAGCTTCAAATGCAGGCGAAACAAACGCGTTAGCTTCAAATCCATGCGAAACGCATGATGTAGCTTCAAATCAATGTGATGTAGAAGCTTTAGCTTCAAATCCATGAGAAACAAATGATTTCGCTTCAGTTACTTGCGATATAAGTGATGTAGCTTCAAATGCAGGCGAAACAAACGTGTTAGCTTCAAATCCATGCGAAACACATGATGTAGCTTCAAATCAATGCGATGTAGAAGGTTTAGCTTCAAATCCATACGGAACAAATGATTTCGCTTCAATTACTTGCGATATAAGTGATATAGCTCCAAATCCAAGCGAAACAAACGCGTTATCTTCAAATCCATGCGAAACACATGATGTAGCTTCAAATCAATGCGATGTAGAAGGTTTAGCTTCAAATCCATGCGAAACAAATGATTTCGCTTCAATTACTTGCGATATAAGTGATTTAGCTTCAAATGCAGGCGAAACAAACGCGTTAGCTTCAAATCCATGCGAAACACATGATGTAGCTTCCAATCAATACGATGTAGTTTGTTTAGCTTCAAATCCATGCGAAACAAATGATTTAGATTCAAATACTTGCGATATAAGTGATATAGCTTCAAATGCTGACGAAATAAACGAGATAGCTTCAAATCCATGCGAGACACATGATGTAGCTTCAAATCAATGCGATGTAGAAGGTTTAGCTCCAAATCCAAGCGAAACAAACGCGTTAGCTTCGAATCCATGCGAAACACATGATGTAGCTTCAAATCAATGCGATGTAGAAGGTTTAGCTTCAAATCCATGCGAAACAAATGATTTCGCTTCAATTACTTGCGATATAAGTGATTTAGCTTCAAATGCAAGCGAAACAAACGCGTTAGCTTCAAATCCATGCGAAACACATGATGTAGCTTCAAATCAATACGATGTAGTTTGTTTAGCTTCAAATCCATGCGAAACAAATGATTTAGATTCAAATACTTGCGATATAAGTGATATAGTTTCAAATTCTGGCGAAATAATCGAGTCAGCTTCAAATCCATGCGAGACACATGATGTAGCTTCAAATCAATGCGATGTAGAAGGTTTAGCTTCAAATCCATGCGAAACAAATGATTTCGCTTCAAATTCTTGCGATATAAGTTATATAGCTTCAAATGCTGGCGAAATAAACGAGTTAGCTTCAAATCCATGCGAGACACATGATGTAGCTTCAAATCAATGCGATGTAGAAGGTTTAGCTAAAAATCCATGCGAAACAAATGATTTAGCTTCAAATACGAGCGATATAAGTGATATAGTTTCAAATTCTGGCGAAATAATCGAGTTAGCTTCAAATCCATGCGAGACACATGATGTAGCTTCAAATCAATGCGATGTAGAAGGATTAGCTTCAAATCCATGCGACACAAATGATTTCGCTTCAATTGCTTGCGATATAAGTGATTCAGCTTCAAATGCTGGCGAAATAAACTAGTTACCTTCAAATCCATGCGAAACACATGATGTAGCTTCAAATCAATGCGATGTAGATTATTTAGCTTCAAATCCAGGTGAGACAAATTATTTAGCTTCAAATACTTGCGATATAAGTAATATAGCTACAAATGCTGGCGAAATAAACGAGTTAGCTTCAAATCCATGCGAAACACATGATGTAGGTTCAAATCAATGCGATGTAGAAAGATTAGCTTCAAATCAATGCGAAGCACATGATGTAGCTTCAAATCAATGCGATGTAGATGGTTTAGCTTCAAATTCCTGCGAAACAAATGATTTAGCTTCAAATACTTGCCATATACGTGATATAGCTTCAAATGCAGGCGAAACAAATGATTTAGCTTCAATTACAAGCGATATAAGTGATATAGCTTCATATGCTGTCGAAATAATCGAGTTAGCTTGAAATCCATGCGAAACACACGATGTAGCTTCAAATCAATGCGATGTAGAAGGTGTAGTTTCTTATCCCTGCGAAACAAATGATTTAGCTTCAAATACTTGCGATATAAGTGATATAGTTTCAAATTCTGGCGAAATAATCGAGTTAGCTCCAAATCCATGCGAGACACATGATGTAGCTTCAAATCAATGCGATGTAGAAGGTTTAGCTTCAAATCCATGCGAAACAAATGATTTCGCTTCAAATTCTTGCGATATAAGTTATATAGCTTCAAATGCTGGCGAAATAATCGAGTTAGCTTCAAATCCATGCGAGACACATGATGTAGCTTCAAATCAATGCGATGTAGAAGGTTTAGCTTCAAATCCATGCGAAACAAATGATTTAGCTTCAAGTACGAGCGATATAAGTGATATAGTTTCAAATTCTGGCGAAATAATCGAGTTAGCTTCATATCCATTCGAGACACATGATGTAGCTTCAAATCAATGCGATGTAGAAGGTTTAGCTTCCAATCCGTGCGACATAAATGATTTCGCTTCAAATACTTGTGATATAAGTGATATTGTTTCAAATTATGGCGAAATAATCGAGTTAGCTTCAAATCCGTGCGAAACACATGATGTAGCATCAAATCAATGCGATGTAGATTATTTCGCTTCAAATCCAGGCTAGACGAATTATTTAGCTTCAAATACTTGCGATATAAGTAATATAGCTTCAAATGCTGGCGGAATAAACGAGTTAGCTTCAAATACATGCGAAATACATGATGTAAGTTCAAATCAATGCGATGTAGAAAGATTAGCTTCAAATCCATGCGAGACACATGATGTAGCTTCAAATCAATGCGATGTAGTTCGTTTAGCTTCAAATCCATGCGAAACAAATGATTTAGATTCAAATACTTGCGATATAAGTGATATAGCTTCAAATGCTGACGAAATAAACGAGATAGCTTCAAATCCATGCGAGACACATGATGTAGCTTCAAATCAATGCGATGTAGGAGGTTTAGCTTCAAATCCATGCGAAACAATTGATTTCGCTTCAATTACTTGCGATATAAGTGATATAGCTTCAAATGCAGGCGAAACAAACGCGTTAGCTTCAAATCCATGCGAAACGCATGATGTAGCTTCAAATCAATGTGATGTAGAAGCTTTAGCTTCAAATCCATGAGAAACATATGATTTCGCTTCAGTTACTTGCGATATAAGTGATGTAGCTTCAAATGCAGGCGAAACAAACGTGTTAGCTTCAAATCCATGCGAAACACATGATGTAGCTTCAAATAAATGCGATGTAGAAGGTTTAGCTTCAAATCCATACGGAACAAATGATTTCGCTTCAATTACTTGCGATATAAGTGATATAGCTCCAAATCCAAGCGAAACAAACGCGTTAGCTTCAAATCCATGCGAAACACATGATGTAGCTTCAAATCAATGCGATGTAGAAGGTTTAGCTTCAAATCCATGTGAGACACATGATGTAGCTTCAAATCAATGCGATGTAGTAGGTTTAGCTTCAAATCCATGCGAAACAAATGATTTCGCTTCAATTACTTGCGATATAAGTGATATAGCTTCAAATGCAGGCGAAACGAACACGTTAGCTTCAAATCCATGCGAAAGGCATGATGTAGCTTCAAATCAATGTGATGTAGAAGGTTTAGCTTCAAATCCATGAGAAACAAATGATTTCGCTTCAGTTACTTGCGATATAAGTGATATAGCTTCAAATGCAGGCGAAACAAACGCATTAGCTTCAAGTCCATGCGAAACACATGATATAGCTTCAAATCAATGCGATGTAGAAGGTTTAGCTTCAAATCCATGCGAGACACATGATGTAGCTTCAAATCAATGCGATGTAGTAGGTTTAGCTTCAAATCCATGCGAAACAAATGATTTCGCTTCAATTACTTGCGATATAAGTGATATAGCTTCAAATGCAGGCGAAACAAATGCGTTAGCTTCAAATCCATTCGAAACACATGATGTAGCTTCAAATCAATGCGATGTAGAAGGTTTAGCTACAAATCCATGCGAAACAAATGATTTAGCTTCAAATACTTGCGATATAAGTAATATAGCTACAAATGCTGGCGAAATAAACGAGTTAGCTTCAAATCCATGCGAAACACATGATGTAGGTTCAAATCAATGCGATGTAGAAAGATTAGCTTCAAATCAATGCGAAGCGCATGATGTAGCTTCAAATCAATGCGATGTAGAAGGTTTAGCTTCAAATTCCTGCGAAACAAATGATTTAGCTTCAAATACTTGCCATATACGTGATATAGCTTCAAATGCAGGCGAAACAAATGATTTAGCTTCAATTACAAGCGATATAAGTGATATAGCTTCATATGCTGTCGAAATAATCGAGTTAGCTTGAAATCCATGCGAAACACACGATGTAGCTTCAAATCAATGCGATGTAGAAGGTGTAGCTTCTTATCCCTGCGAAACAAATGATTTAGCTTCAAATACTTGCGATATAAGTGATATAGTTTCAAATTCTGGCGAAATAATCGAGTTAGCTTCAAATCCATGCGAGACACATGATGTAGCTTCAAATCAATGCGATGTAGAAGGTTTAGCTTCAAATCCATGCGAAACAAATGATTTCGCTTCAAATTCTTGCGATATAAGTTATATAGCTTCAAATGCTGGCGAAATAAACGAGTTAGCTTCAAATCCATGCGAGACACATGATGTAGCTTCAAATCAATGCGATGTAGAAGGTTTAGCTTCAAATCCATGCGAAACAAATGATTTAGCTTCAAATACGAGCGATATAAGTGATATAGTTTCAAATTCTGGCGAAATAATCGAGTTAGCTTCAAATCCATGCGAGACACATGATGTAGCTTCAAATCAATGCGATGTAGAAGGATTAGCTTCAAATCCATGCGACACAAATGATTTCGCTTCAATTACTTGCGATATAAGTGATACAGCTTCAAATGCTGGCGAAATAAACGAGTTACCTTCAAATCCATGCGAAACACATGATGTAGCTTCAAATCAATGCGATGTAGATTATTTAGCTTCAAATCCAGGTGAGACAAATTATTTAGCTTCAAATACTTGCGATATAAGTAATATAGCTACAAATGCTGGCGAAATAAACGAGTTAGCTTCAAATCCATGCGAAACACATGATGTAGGTTCAAATCAATGCGATGTAGAAAGATTAGCTTCAAATCAATGCGAAGCACATGATGTAGCATCAAATCAATGCGATGTAGAAGGTTTAGCTTCAAATTCCTGCGAAACAAATGATTTAGCTTCAAATACTTGCCATATACGTGATATAGCTTCAAATGCAGGCGAAACAAATGATTTAGCTTCAATTACAAGCGATATAAGTGATATAGCTTCATATGCTGTCGAAATAATCGAGTTAGCTTGAAATCCATGCGAAACACACGATGTAGCTTCAAATCAATGCGATGTAGAAGGTGTAGCTTCAAATCAATGCGATGTAGATGGTTTAGCTTCAAATCCATGCGAAACAAATGATTTCGTTTCAAATTCTTGCGACATAAGTTATATAGCTTCAAATGCTGGCGAAATAAACGAGTTAGCTTCAAATCCATGCGAGACACATGATGTAGCTTCAAATCAATGCGATGTAGAAGGTTTAGCTCCAAATCCATGCGAAACAAATGATTTAGCTTCAAGTACGAGCGATATAAGTGATATAGTTTCAAATTCTGGCGAAATAATCGAGTTAGTTTCATATCCATGCGAGACACATGATGTAGCTTCAAATCAATGCGATGTAGAAGGTTTAGCTTCCAATCCGTGCGACATAAATGATTTCGCTTCAAATACTTGTGATATAACTGATATTGTTTCAAATTATGGCGAAATAATCGAGTTAGCATCAAATCCGTGCGAAACACATGATGTAGCATCAAATCAATGCGATGTAGATTATTTCGCTTCAAATCCAGGCTAGACGAATTATTTAGCTTCAAATACTTGCGATATAAGTAATATAGCTTCAAATGCTGGCGGAATAAACGAGTTAGATTCAAATACATGCGAAATACATGATGTAGGTTCAAATCAATGCGATGTAGAAAGATTAGCTTCAAATCCATGCGAGACACATGATGTAGCTTCAAATCAATGCGATGTAGTTTGTTTAGCTTCAAATCCATGCGAAACAAATGATTTAGATTCAAATACTTGCGATATAAGTGATATAGCTTCAAATGCTGACGAAATAAACGAGATAGCTTCAAATCCATGCGAGACACATGATGTAGCTTCAAATCAATGCGATGTAGAAGTTTTAGCTTCAAATCCATGCGAAACAATTGATTTCGCTTCAATTACTTGCGATATAAGTGATATAGCTTCAAATACAGGCGAAACAAACGCGTTAGCTTCAAATCCATGCGAAACGCATGATGTAGCTTCAAATCAATGTGATGTAGAAGGTTTAGCTTCAAATCCATGAGAAACAAATGATTTCGCTTCAGTTACTTGCGATATAAGTGATATAGCTTCAAATGCAGGCGAAGCAAACGCGTTAGCTTCAAATCCATGCGAAACACATGATGTAGCTTCAAATCAATGCGATGTAGAAGGTTTAGCTTCAAATCCATACGAAAGAAATGATTTCGCTTCAATTACTTGCGATATAAGTGATATAGCTTCAAATGCTGGCGGAATAAACGAGTTAGCTTCAAATCCATGCGATGTAGAAGATTTAACTTCAAATCCATGCGTAACAAATGATTTAGCTTGAAATACTTGCGATATAAGTGATATAGCTTCAAATGCTGGCAAAATAGACGAGTTACCTTCAAATCCATGCGAAACACTTGAAATACCTTCAAATCCATGCGATGTAGATGATTTAGATTCAACTCCATGCGAAACAAATGATTTAGCTTCAAATACTTGCGATATAAGTGAAATAGCTTCAAATGCTGGCGAAATAAACGAGTTAGCTTCAAATCCATGCGAAACAAATGATTTCGCTTCAATTACTTGCGATATAAGTGTTATAGCTTCAAATGCTGGCGAAATAAACGAGTTACCTTCAAATCCAAGCGGTGCACATGATGTAGATTCAAATCAATGCGACGTAGAAGGTGTAACTTCAAATCCATGCGAAACAAATGATTTAGCTTCAAATACTTGCGATATAAGTGATATAGCTTCAAATGCTGGCGGAATAAACGAGTTAGCTTCAAATCCATGCGAAACAAATGATTTAGCTTCAAATACTTGCGATATAAGTGATATAGCTTCAAATACTGGCGAAATAAACGAGTTAGCTCCAACTCCATGCGAAACCCACGATGTAGCTTCAAATCAACGCGATGTAGAAGGTTCAGCTACAAATCCATGTGAAACAAATGATTTAGATTCAAATACTTGCGATATAAGTGATGTAGCTTCAAATGCTGGCTAAATAAACGAGATAGCTTCAAATCCATGCGAAACACATGATGTAGCTTCAAATCAATGCGATGTATAAGGTTTAGCTTCAAATCCATGCGAAACAAATGATTTAGCTTCAATTACTTGCGATATAAGTGATATAGCTTCAAATGCTGGCGAAATAAACGAGTTAGCTTCAAATCCATGCGAAACACATGATGTAGCATCAAATCAATGCGATGTAGATTATTTAGCTTCAAATCCAGGCTAGACGAATTATTTAGCTTCAAATACTTGCGATATAAGTAATATAGCTTCAAATGCTGGCGGAATAAACGAGTTAGATTCAAATCCATGCGAAATACATGATGTAGGTTCAAACCAATGCGATGTAGAAAGATTAGCTTCAAATCCATGCGAAACACATGATGTAGCTTCAAATCAATGCGATGTAGTTTGTTTAGCTTCAAATCCATGCGAAACAAATGATTTAGATTCAAATACTTGCGATATAAGTGATATAGCTTCAAATGCTGACGAAATAAACGAGATAGCTTCAAATCCATGCGAGACACATGATGTAGCTTCAAATCAATGCGATGTAGAAGGTTTAGCTTCAAATCCATGCGAAACAATTGATTTCGCTTCAATTACTTGCGATATAAGTGATATAGTTTCAAATTCTGGCGAAATAATCGAGTTAGCTTCAAATCCATGCGAGACACATGATGTAGCTTCAAATCAATGCGATGTAGAAGGTTTAGCTTCAAATCCATGAGAAACAAATGATTTCGCTTCAGTTACTTGCGATATAAGTGATGTAGCTTCAAATGCAGGCGAAACAAACGTGTTACCTTCAAATCCATGCGAAACACATGATGTAGCTTCAAATCAATGCGATGTAGAAGGTTTAGCTTCAAATCCATGCGAAACAAATGATTTCGCTTCAATTACTTGCGATATAAGTGATATAGCTTCAAATGCAAGCGAAACAAACGCGTTAGCTTCAAATCCATGCGAAACAAATGATTTAGCTTCAAGTACGAGCGATATAAGTGATATAGTTTCAAATTCTGGCGAAATAATCGAGTTAGCTTCAAATCCATGCAAGACACATGATGTAGCTTCAAATCAATGCGATGTAGATTATTTAGCTTCAAATCCAGGCTAGACGAAATATTTAGCTTCAAATACTTGCGATATAAGTAATATAGCTTCAAATGCTGGCGGAATAAACGAGTTAGATTCAAATCCATGCGAAATACATGATGTAGGTTCAAATCAATGCGATGTAGAAAGATTAGCTTCAAATCCATGCGAAACACATGATGTAGCTTCAAATCAATGCGATGTAGTTTGTTTAGCTTCAAATCCATGCGAAACAAATGATTTAGATTCAAATACTTGCGATATAAGTGATATAGCTTCAAATGCTGACGAAATAAACGAGATAGCTTCAAATCCATGCGAGACACATGATGTAGCTTCAAATCAATGCGATGTAGAAGGTTTAGCTTCAAATCCATGCGAAACAATTGATTTCGCTTCAATTACTTGCGATATAAGTGATATAGCTTCAAATGCAGGCGAAACAAACGCGTTAGCTTCAAATCCATGCGAAACACATGATGTAGCTTCAAATCAATGCGATGTAGAAGGTTTAGCTTCAAATCCATACATAACAAATGATTTCGCTTCAATTACTTGCGATATAAGTGATATAGCTTCAACTGCAAGCGAAACAAACGCGTTAGCTTCAAATCCATGCGAAACACATGATGTAGCTTCAAATCAATGCGATGTAGAAGGTTTAGCTTCAAATCCATGCGAGACACATGATGTAGCTT
>NW_027477313.1:0-82721 GCF_051020955.1 Megalopta genalis | reverse complement strand
TTGTTCTTCGTTGTTTGTTGTTTGTTCATCGTTGTTTGTTCTTCGTTGTTTGTTCTTCGTTGTTTGTTCTTCGTTGTTTGTTCTTCGTTGTTTGTTCTTCGTTGTTTGTTCTTCGTTGTTTGTTGTTTGTTCTTCGTTGTTTGTTGTTTGTTCTTCGTTGTTTGTTGTTTGTTCTTCGTTGTTTGTTGTTTGTTCTTCGTTGTTTGTTGTTTGTTGTTTGTTCTTCGTTGTTTGTTGTTTGTTCTTCGTTGTTTGTTGTTTGTTCTTCGTTGTTTGTTGTTTGTGGTTTGTTCTTCGTTGTTTGTTGTTCGTTGTTCGTTCTTCGTTGTTCGTTCTTCGTTGTTCGTTCTTCGTTGTTCGTTGTTCGTTGTTCGTTCTTCGTTGTTTGTTCTTCGTTGTTTGTTCTTCGTTGTTTGTTCTTCGTTGTTTGTTCTTCGTTGTTTGTTCTTCGTTGTTTGTTCTTCGTTGTTTGTTCTTCGTTGTTTGTTGTTTGTTCTTCGTTGTTTGTTGTTTGTTCTTCGTTGTTTGTTGTTTGTTCTTAGTTGTTTGTTGTTTGTTCTTCGTTGTTTGTTGTACGTTGTTCGTTGTTCGTTGTTCGTTGTTCGTTGTTCGTTCTTCGTTGTTCGTTCTTCGTTCTTCGTTCTTCGTTCTTCGTTCTTCGTTCTTCGTTCTTCGTTCTTCGTTCTTCGTTGTTCGTTGTTCGTTGTTCGTTGTTCGTTGTTCGTTGTTCGTTGTTCGTTGTTCGTTGTTCGTTGTTCGTTGTTCGTTGTTCGTTGTTCGTTGTTCGTTGTTCGTTGTTCGTTCTTCGTTGTTCGTTCTTCGTTCTTCGTTGTTCGTTGTTCGTTGTTCGTTCTTCGTTGTTCGTTCTTCGTTCTTCGTTCTTCGTTCTTCGTTCTTCGTTCTTCGTTCTTCGTTCTTCGTTGTTCGTTCTTCGTTGTTCGTTGTTCGTTGTTCGTTGTTCGTTGTTCGTTGTTCGTTGTTCGTTGTTCGTTGTTCGTTGTTCGTTGTTCGTTGTTCGTTGTTCGTTGTTCGTTGTTCGTTGTTCGTTGTTCGTTGTTCGTTGTTCGTTGTTCGTTGTTCGTTGTTCGTTGTTCGTTGTTCGTTGTTCGTTGTTCGTTGTTCGTTGTTCGTTCTTCGTTGTTCGTTCTTCGTTCTTCGTTCTTCGTTCTTCGTTCTTCGTTCTTCGTTCTTCGTTCTTCGTTGTTCGTTGTTCGTTGTTCGTTGTTCGTTGTTCGTTGTTCGTTCTTCGTTGTTCGTTCTTCGTTGTTCGTTCTTCGTTGTTCGTTCTTCGTTGTTCGTTCTTCGTTGTTCGTTGTTCGTTCTTCGTTGTTCGTTCTTCGTTGTTCGTTCTTCGTTGTTCGTTCTTCGTTTTTCGTTCTTCGTTGTTCGTTCTTCGTTGTTTGTTCTTCGTTGTTTGTGGCTTGTTGCTTGTTGCTTGTTGTTTGTTCATCGTTGTTTGTTCATCGTTGTTTGTTCATCGTTGTTTGTTGTTTGTTCTTCGTTGTTTGTTGTTTGTTCTTCGTTGTTTGTTGTTTGTTCTTCGTTGTTTGTTGTTTGTTCTTCGTTGTTTGTTGCTCGTTGCTTGTTGCTCGTTGCTTGTTGCCCGTTGCTGGTTGTTCGTTGCTGGTTGTTCGTTGCTGGTTGTTCGTTGTTCGTTGCTGGTTGTTCGTTGTTCGTTGTTCGTTGTTCGTTGTTCGTTGTTCGTTGTTCGTTGTTCGTTGTTCGTTGTTCGTTGTTCGTTGTTCGTTGTTCGTTGTTCGTTGTTCGTTGTTCGTTGTTCGTTGTTCGTTGTTCGTTGTTCGTTGTTCGTTGTTCGTTGTTCGTTCTTCGTTGTTCGTTCTTCGTTGTTCGTTCTTCGTTGTTTGTTCTTCGTTGTTTGTTCTTCGTTGTTTGTTCTTCGTTCTTCGTTGTTTGTTCTTCGTTGTTTGTTGTTTGTTCTTCGTTGTTTGTTGTTTGTTCTTCGTTGTTTGTTCTTCGTTGTTTGTTCTTCGTTGTTTGTTCTTCGTTGTTTGTTCTTCGTTGTTTGTTCTTCGTTGTTTGTTCTTCGTTGTTTGTTCTTCGTTGTTTGTTCTTCGTTGTTCGTTCTTCGTTGTTCGTTCTTCGTTGTTCGTTCTTCGTTGTTCGTTCTTCGTTGTTCGTTCTTCGTTGTTCGTTCTTCGTTGTTCGTTCTTCGTTGTTCGTTCTTCGTTGTTCGTTCTTCGTTGTTTGTTCTTCGTTGTTTGTTCTTCGTTCTTCGTTGTTTGTTCTTCGTTGTTTGTTGTTTGTTCTTCGTTGTTTGTTGTTTGTTGTTTGTTCTTCGTTGTTTGTTGTTTGTTCTTCGTTGTTTGTTGTTTGTTCTTCGTTGTTTGTTGTTTGTTCTTCGTTGTTTGTTGTTTGTTCTTCGTTGTTTGTTGTTTGTTCTTCGTTGTTTGTTGTTTGTTCTTCGTTGTTTGTTGTTTGTTCTTCGTTGTTTGTTGTTTGTTCTTCGTTGTTTGTTGTTTGTTGTTTGTTCTTCGTTGTTTGTTGTTTGTTGTTTGTTCTTCGTTGTTTGTTGTTTGTTCTTCGTTGTTTGTGGTTTGTTCTTCGTTGTTTGTTGTTTGTTGTTTGTTGTTTGTTGTTTGTTGTTTGTTCTTCGTTGTTTGTTGTTTGTTGTTTGTTGTTTGTTCTTCGTTGTTTGTTCTTCGTTGTTTGTTCTACGTTGTTTGTTCTTCGTTGTTTGTTCTTCGTTGTTTGTTCTTCGTTGTTTGTTCTTCGTTGTTTTTTCTTCGTTGTTTGTTCTTCGTTGTTTGTTCTTCGTTGTTTGTTCTTCGTTGTTTGTTCTTCGTTGTTTGTTCTTCGTTGTTTGTTCTTCGTTGTTTGTTCTTCGTTGTTTGTTCTTCGTTGTTTGTTCTTCGTTGTTTGTTCTTCGTTGTTTGTTCTTCGTTGTTCGTTGTTCGTTGTTTGTTCTTCGTTGTTCGTTGTTCGTTGTTCGTTGTTCGTTCTTCGTTGTTTGTTCTTCGTTGTTTGTTCTTCGTTGTTTGTTCTTCGTTGTTTGTTCTTCGTTGTTTGTTCTTCGTTGTTTGTTCTTCGTTGTTTGTTCTTCGTTGTTTGTTCTTCGTTGTTTGTTCTTCTTTGTTTGTTCTTCGTTGTTCGTTGTTCGTTGTTTGTTCTTCGTTGTTTGTTCTTCGTTGTTTGTTCTTCGTTGTTCGTTGTTCGTTGTTAGTTGTTCGTTGTTCGTTGTTCGTTGTTCGTTGTTCGTTGTTCGTTGTTCGTTGTTCGTTGTTCGTTGTTCGTTGTTCGTTCTTCGTTGTTCGTTCTTCGTTGTTCGTTCTTCGTTGTTTGTTCTTCGTTGTTTGTTCTTCGTTGTTTGTTCTTCGTTGTTTGTTGTTTGTTCTTCGTTGTTTGTTGTTTGTTCTTCGTTGTTTGTTGTTTGTTCTTCGTTGTTTGTTGTTTGTTCATCGTTGTATGTTGTTTGTTCATCGTTGTATGTTGTTTGTTCATCGTTCTTCGTTGTTTCTTCTTCGTTCTTCGTTGTTTCTTCTTCGTTCTTCGTTGTTTCTTCTTCGTTCTTCGTTGTTTGTTCTTCGTTCTTCGTTGTTTGTTCTTCGTTGTTCGTTGTTTGTTCTTCGTTGTTTGTTGTTTGTTCTTCGTTGTTTGTTGTTTGTACTTCGTTGTTTGTTGTTTCTTCTTCGTTGTTTGTTGTTTCTTCTTCGTTGTTTGTTGTTTGTTCTTCGTTCTTCGTTGTTTGTTCTTCGTTCTTCGTTGTTTGTTGTTCGTTCTTCGTTGTTCGTTGTTCGTTGTTTGTTGTTCGTTGTTCGTTGTTCGTTGTTCGTTGTTCGTTGTTCGTTGTTGGTTGTTCGTTGTTCGTTGTTGGTTGTTCGTTGTTCGTTGTTGGTTGTTCGTTGTTCGTTGTTTGTTGTTTGTTGTTTGTTGTTCGTTGTTCGTTGTTCGTTGTTCGTTGTTCGTTGTTCGTTGTTCGTTGTTCGTTGTTCGTTGTTCGTTGTTCGTTGTTCGTTGTTCGTTGTTCGTTGTTCGTTGCTCGTTGTTCGTTGTTCGTTGTTCGTTGTTCGTTGTTCGTTGTTCGTTGTTCGTTGTTCGTTGTTCGTTGTTCGTTGTTCGTTGTTCGTTGTTCGTTGTTCGTTGTTCGTTGTTCGTTGTTCGTTGTTCGTTGTTCGTTGTTCGTTGTTCGTTGTTCGTTGTTCGTTGTTCGTTGTTCGTTGTTCGTTGTTCGTTGTTCGTTGTTCGTTGTTCGTTGTTCGTTGTTCGTTGTTCGTTGTTCGTTGTTCGTTGTTCGTTGTTCGTTGTTCGTTGTTCGTTGTTCGTTGTTCGTTGTTCGTTGTTCGTTGTTCGTTGTTCGTTGTTCGTTGTTCGTTGTTCGTTGTTCGTTGTTCGTTGTTCGTTGTTCGTTGTTCGTTGTTCGTTGTTCGTTGTTCGTTGTTCGTTGTTCGTTGTTCGTTGTTCGTTGTTCGTTGTTCGTTGTTCGTTGTTCGTTGTTCGTTGTTCGTTGTTCGTTGTTCGTTGTTCGTTGTTCGTTGTTCGTTGTTCGTTCTTCGTTGTTCGTTCTTCGTTGTTCGTTGTTCGTTGTTCGTTGTTCGTTCTTCGTTCTTCGTTCTTCGTTCTTCGTTGTTCGTTCTTCGTTGTTCGTTGTTCGTTCTTCGTTGTTCGTTCTTCGTTGTTCGTTGTTCGTTGTTCGTTGTTCGTTGTTCGTTGTTCGTTGTTCGTTGTTCGTTGTTCGTTGTTCGTTGTTCGTTGTTCGTTGTTCGTTGTTCGTTGTTCGTTGTTCGTTGTTCGTTGTTCGTTGTTCGTTGTTCGTTGTTCGTTGTTCGTTGTTCGTTGTTCGTTGTTCGTTGTTCGTTGTTCGTTGTTCGTTGTTCGTTGTTCGTTGTTCGTTGTTCGTTCTTCGTTGTTCGTTCTTCGTTGTTCGTTCTTCGTTGTTCGTTCTTCGTTGTTCGTTCTTCGTTGTTCGTTGTTCGTTCTTCGTTGTTCGTTCTTCGTTGTTCGTTGTTCGTTGTTCGTTGCTCGTTGCTCGTTGCTCGTTGCTCGTTGCTCGTTGCTCGTTGCTCGTTGCTCGTTGCTCGTTGCTCGTTGTTCGTTGCTCGTTGGTCGTTGGTCGTTGCTCGTTGTTCGTTGTTCGTTGTTCGTTGTTCGTTGTTCGTTGTTCGTTGTTCGTTGTTCGTTGTTCGTTGTTCGTTGTTCGTTGTTCGTTGTTCGTTGTTCGTTGTTCGTTGTTCGTTGTTCGTTGTTCGTTGTTCGTTGTTCGTTGTTCGTTGTTCGTTGTTCGTTCTTCGTTGTTCGTTGTTCGTTGTTCGTTCTTCGTTGTTCGTTCTTCGTTGTTCGTTCTTCGTTGTTCGTTCTTCGTTGTTCGTTCTTCGTTGTTCGTTCTTCGTTGTTCGTTCTTCGTTGTTCGTTCTTCGTTGTTCGTTCTTCGTTGTTCGTTCTTCGTTGTTCGTTCTTCGTTGTTTGTTCTTCGTTGTTTGTTCTTCGTTGTTTGTTCTTCGTTGTTTGTTCTTCGTTGTTTGTTCTTCGTTGTTTGTTCTTCGTTGTTTGTTCTTCGTTGTTTGTTGTTTGTTCTTCGTTGTTTGTTGTTTGTTCATCGTTGTTTGTTGTTTGTTCTTCGTTGTTTGTTGTTTGTTCTTCGTTGTTTGTTGTTTGTTCATCGTTGTTTGTTTTTTGTTGTTTGTTCTTCGTTGTTTATTGTTTGTTCTTCGTTGTTTGTTGTTTGTTCTTCGTTGTTTGTTGTTTGTTATTCGTTGTTTGTTGTTTGTTCTTCGTTGTTTGTTGTTTGTTCTTCGTTGTTTGTTGTTTGTTGTTTGTTCTTCGTTGTTTGTTGTTTGTTGTTTGTTCTTCGTTGTTTGTTGTTTGTTATTTGTTCTTCGTTGTTTGTTGTTTGTTCTTCGTTGTTTGTTGTTTGTGGTTTGTTCTTCGTTGTTTGTTGTTCGTTCTTCGTTCTTCGTTGTTCGTTCTTCGTTGTTCGTTCTTCGTTGTTCGTTGTTCGTTGTTCGTTCTTCGTTGTTTGTTCTTCGTTGTTTGTTCTTCGTTGTTTGTTCTTCGTTGTTTGTTCTTCGTTGTTTGTTCTTCGTTGTTTGTTCTTCGTTGTTTGTTCTTCGTTGTTTGTTGTTTGTTCTTCGTTGTTTGTTGTTTGTTCTTCGTTGTTTGTTGTTTGTTCTTCGTTGTTTGTTGTTTGTTCTTCGTTGTTTGTTGTACGTTGTTCGTTGTTCGTTGTTCGTTGTTCGTTCTTCGTTGTTCGTTCTTCGTTGTTCGTTCTTCGTTCTTCGTTCTTCGTTGTTCGTTGTTCGTTGTTCGTTGTTCGTTGTTCGTTGTTCGTTGTTCGTTGTTCGTTGTTCGTTGTTCGTTGTTCGTTGTTCGTTGTTCGTTGTTCGTTGTTCGTTGTTCGTTGTTCGTTGTTCGTTGTTCGTTGTTCGTTGTTCGTTGTTCGTTGTTCGTTGTTCGTTGTTCGTTGTTCGTTGTTCGTTGTTCGTTGTTCGTTGTTCGTTGTTCGTTGTTCGTTGTTCGTTGTTCGTTGTTCGTTGTTCGTTGTTCGTTGTTCGTTGTTCGTTGTTCGTTGTTCGTTCTTCGTTGTTCGTTCTTCGTTGTTCGTTGTTCGTTGTTCGTTGTTCGTTGTTCGTTGTTCGTTGTTCGTTGTTCGTTCTTCGTTGTTCGTTGTTCGTTCTTCGTTGTTCGTTCTTCGTTGTTCGTTCTTCGTTGTTCGTTGTTCGTTGTTCGTTGTTCGTTGTTCGTTGTTCGTTGTTCGTTGTTCGTTGTTCGTTGTTCGTTGTTCGTTGTTCGTTGTTCGTTGTTCGTTGTTCGTTGTTCGTTGTTCGTTGTTCGTTGTTCGTTGTTCGTTGTTCGTTGTTCGTTCTTCGTTGTTCGTTCTTCGTTGTTCGTTCTTCGTTGTTCGTTCTTCGTTGTTCGTTGTTCGTTCTTCGTTGTTCGTTCTTCGTTGTTCGTTGTTCGTTGTTCGTTGCTCGTTGCTCGTTGCTCGTTGCTCGTTGCTCGTTGCTCGTTGCTCGTTGCTCGTTGCTCGTTGTTCGTTGCTCGTTGTTCGTTGTTCGTTGGTCGTTGCTCGTTGTTCGTTGTTCGTTGTTCGTTGTTCGTTGTTCGTTGTTCGTTGTTCGTTGTTCGTTGTTCGTTGTTCGTTGTTCGTTGTTCGTTGTTCGTTGTTCGTTGTTCGTTGTTCGTTGTTCGTTGTTCGTTGTTCGTTCTTCGTTGTTCGTTGTTCGTTGTTCGTTCTTCGTTGTTCGTTCTTCGTTGTTCGTTCTTCGTTGTTCGTTCTTCGTTGTTCGTTCTTCGTTGTTCGTTCTTCGTTGTTCGTTCTTCGTTGTTCGTTCTTCGTTGTTCGTTCTTCGTTGTTCGTTCTTCGTTGTTCGTTCTTCGTTGTTCGTTCTTCGTTGTTCGTTCTTCGTTGTTTGTTCTTCGTTGTTTGTTCTTCGTTGTTTGTTCTTCGTTGTTTGTTCTTCGTTGTTTGTTCTTCGTTGTTTGTTCTTCGTTGTTTGTTCTTCGTTGTTTGTTCTTCGTTGTTTGTTGTTTGTTCTTCGTTGTTTGTTGTTTGTTCATCGTTGTTTGTTGTTTGTTCTTCGTTGTTTGTTGTTTGTTCTTCGTTGTTTGTTGTTTGTTCATCGTTGTTTGTTTTTTGTTGTTTGTTCTTCGTTGTTTATTGTTTGTTCTTCGTTGTTTGTTGTTTGTTCTTCGTTGTTTGTTGTTTGTTATTCGTTGTTTGTTGTTTGTTCTTCGTTGTTTGTTGTTTGTTCTTCGTTGTTTGTTGTTTGTTGTTTGTTCTTCGTTGTTTGTTGTTTGTTGTTTGTTCTTCGTTGTTTGTTGTTTGTTGTTTGTTCTTCGTTGTTTGTTGTTTGTTCTTCGTTGTTTGTTGTTTGTGGTTTGTTCTTCGTTGTTTGTTGTTCGTTCTTCGCTCTTCGTTGTTCGTTCTTCGTTGTTCGTTCTTCGTTGTTCGTTGTTCGTTGTTCGTTCTTCGTTGTTTGTTCTTCGTTGTTTGTTCTTCGTTGTTTGTTCTTCGTTGTTTGTTCTTCGTTGTTTGTTCTTCGTTGTTTGTTCTTCGTTGTTTGTTCTTCGTTGTTTGTTGTTTGTTCTTCGTTGTTTGTTGTTTGTTCTTCGTTGTTTGTTGTTTGTTCTTCGTTGTTTGTTGTTTGTTCTTCGTTGTTTGTTGTTTGTTGTACGTTGTTCGTTGTTCGTTGTTCGTTGTTCGTTCTTCGTTGTTCGTTCTTCGTTGTTCGTTCTTCGTTGTTCGTTCTTCGTTCTTCGTTCTTCGTTGTTCGTTCTTCGTTGTTCGTTGTTCGTTGTTCGTTGTTCGTTGTTCGTTGTTCGTTGTTCGTTGTTCGTTGTTCGTTGTTCGTTGTTCGTTGTTCGTTGTTCGTTGTTCGTTGTTCGTTGTTCGTTGTTCGTTGTTCGTTGTTCGTTGTTCGTTGTTCGTTGTTCGTTGTTCGTTCTTCGTTCTTCGTTGTTCGTTCTTCGTTGTTCGTTCTTCGTTGTTCGTTCTTCGTTGTTCGTTCTTCGTTGTTCGTCCTTCGTTCTTCGTTCTTCGTTCTTCGTTCTTCGTTCTTCGTTCTTCGTTCTTCGTTCTTCGTTCTTCGTTCTTCGTTGTTCGTTGTTCGTTGTTCGTTGTTCGTTGTTCGTTGTTCGTTGTTCGTTGTTCGTTGTTCGTTCTTCGTTGTTCGTTGTTCGTTGTTCGTTCTTCGTTGTTCGTTCTTCGTTGTTCGTTCTTCGTTGTTCGTTCTTCGTTGTTCGTTGTTCGTTCTTCGTTGTTCGTTCTTCGTTGTTCGTTCTTCGTTGTTCGTTCTTCGTTGTTCGTTCTTCGTTGTTCGTTCTTCGTTGTTCGTTCTTCGTTGTTTGTTCTTCGTTGTTTGCGGCTTGTTGCTTGTTGCTTGTTGTTTGTTCATCGTTGTTTGTTCATCGTTGTTTGTTCATCGTTGTTTGTTGTTTGTTCTTCGTTGTTTGTTGTTTGTTCTTCGTTGTTTGTTGTTTGTTCTTCGTTGTTTGTTGTTTGTTCTTCGTTGTTTGTTGCTCGTTGCTTGTTGCTCGTTGCTTGTTGCTCGTTGCTGGTTGTTCGTTGCTGGTTGTTCGTTGCTGGTTGTTCGTTGCTGGTTGTTCGTTGCTGGTTGTTCGTTGCTGGTTGTTCGTTGTTCGTTGTTCGTTGCTGGTTGTTCGTTGTTCGTTGTTCGTTGTTCGTTGTTCGTTGTTCGTTGTTCGTTGTTCGTTGTTCGTTGTTCGTTGTTCGTTGTTCGTTGTTCGTTGTTCGTTGTTCGTTGTTCGTTGTTCGTTGTTCGTTGTTCGTTGTTCGTTGTTCGTTGTTCGTTGTTCGTTGTTCGTTGTTCGTTGTTCGTTGTTCGTTGTTCGTTGTTCGTTGTTCGTTGTTCGTTGTTCGTTGTTCGTTGTTCGTTCTTCGTTGTTCGTTCTTCGTTGTTCGTTCTTCGTTGTTCGTTCTTCGTTGTTTGTTCTTCGTTGTTTGTTCTTCGTTGTTTGTTCTTCGTTCTTCGTTGTTTGTTCTTCGTTGTTTGTTGTTTGTTCTTCGTTGTTTGTTGTTTGTTCTTCGTTGTTTGTTCTTCGTTGTTTGTTCTTCGTTGTTTGTTCTTCGTTGTTTGTTCTTCGTTGTTTGTTCTTCGTTGTTTGTTCTTCGTTGTTTGTTCTTCGTTGTTTGTTCTTCGTTGTTTGTTCTTCGTTGTTTGTTCTTCGTTGATTGTTCTTCGTTGTTTGTTCTTCGTTGTTTGTTCTTCGTTGTTTGTTCTTCGTTGTTTGTTCTTCGTTGTTTGTTCTTGGTTGTTTGTTCTTCGTTGTTTGTTCTTCGTTGTTTGTTCTTCGTTGTTTGTTCTTCGTTGTTTGTTCTTCGTTGTTTGTTCTTCGCTGTTTGTTCTTCGTTGTTTGTTCTTCGTTGTTTGTTCTTCGTTGTTCGTTCTTCGTTGTTCGTTCTTCGTTGTTCGTTCTTCGTTGTTCGTTCTTCGTTGTTCGTTCTTCGTTGTTCGTTCTTCGTTGTTCGTTCTTCGTTGTTCGTTCTTCGTTGTTTGTTCTTCGTTGTTTGTTCTTCGTTCTTCGTTGTTTGTTCTTCGTTGTTTGTTGTTTGTTCTTCGTTGTTTGTTGTTTGTTGTTTGTTCTTCGTTGTTTGTTGTTTGTTCTTCGTTGTTTGTTGTTTGTTCTTCGTTGTTTGTTGTTTGTTCTTCGTTGTTTGTTGTTTGTTCTTCGTTGTTTGTTGTTTGTTCTTCGTTGTTTGTTGTTTGTTCTTCGTTGTTTGTTGTTTGTTGTTTGTTCTTCGTTGTTTGTTGTTTGTTGTTTGTTCTTCGTTGTTTGTTGTTTGTTCTTCGTTGTTTGTGGTTTGTTCTTCGTTGTTTGTTGTTTGTTGTTTGTTGTTTGTTGTTTGTTCTTCGTTGTTTGTTGTTTGTTGTTTGTTGTTTGTTCTTCGTTGTTTGTTCTTCGTTGTTTGTTCTTCGTTGTTTGTTCTTCGTTGTTTGTTCTTCGTTGTTTGTTCTTCGTTGTTTGTTCTTCGTTGTTTGTTCTTCGTTGTTTGTTCTTCGTTGTTTGTTCTTCGTTGTTTGTTCTTCGTTGTTTGTTCTTCGTTGTTTGTTCTTCGTTGTTTGTTCTTCGTTGTTTGTTCTTCGTTGTTTGTTCTTCGTTGTTTGTTCTTCGTTGTTTGTTCTTCGTTGTTTGTTCTTCGTTGTTTGTTCTTCGTTGTTTGTTCTTCGTTGTTCGTTGTTCGTTGTTCGTTGTTCGTTGTTCGTTGTTCGTTCTTCGTTGTTCGTTCTTCGTTGTTTGTTCTTCGTTGTTTGTTCTTCGTTGTTTGTTCTTCGTTGTTTGTTCTTCGTTGTTTGTTCTTCGTTGTTTGTTCTTCGTTGTTTGTTCTTCTTTGCTTGTTCTTCGTTGTTTGTTCTTCGTTGTTTGTTCTTCGTTGTTTGTTCTTCGTTGTTTGTTCTTCGTTGTTTGTTCTTCGTTGTTTGTTCTTCGTTGTTTGTTCTTCGTTGTTTGTTCTTCGTTGTTCGTTCTTCGTTGTTTGTTCTTCGTTCTTCGTTGTTTGTTGTTCGTTCTTCGTTGTTCGTTGTTCGTTCTTCGTTGTTCGTTGTTCGTTCTTCGTTGTTCGTTGTTCGTTCTTCGTTGTTCGTTGTTCGTTCTTCGTTGTTCGTTGTTCGTTCTTCGTTGTTCGTTGTTCGTTCTTCGTTGTTCGTTGTTCGTTCTTCGTTGTTCGTTGTTCGTTCTTCGTTGTTCGTTGTTCGTTCTTCGTTGTTCGTTGTTCGTTCTTCGTTGTTCGTTGTTCGTTCTTCGTTGTTCGTTGTTCGTTGTTTGTTCTTCGTTCTTCGTTGTTTGTTCTTCGTTGTTTGTTGTTTGTTCTTCGTTGTTTGTTGTTTGTTCTTCGTTGTTTGTTCTTCGTTGTTTGTTCTTCGTTGTTTGTTCTTCGTTGTTTGTTCTTCGTTGTTTGTTCTTCGTTGTTTGTTCTTCGTTGTTTGTTCTTCGTTGTTTGTTCTTCGTTGTTTGTTCTTCGTTGTTTGTTCTTCGTTGTTTGTTCTTCGTTGTTTGTTCTTCGTTGTTTGTTCTTCGTTGTTTGTTCTTGGTTGTTTGTTCTTCGTTGTTTGTTCTTCGTTGTTTGTTCTTCGTTGTTTGTTCTTCGTTGTTTGTTCTTCGTTGTTTGTTCTTCGTTGTTTGTTCTTCGCTGTTTGTTCTTCGTTGTTCGTTCTTCGTTGTTCGTTCTTCGTTGTTCGTTCTTCGTTGTTCGTTCTTCGTTGTTCGTTCTTCGTTGTTCGTTCTTCGTTGTTCGTTCTTCGTTGTTCGTTCTTCGTTGTTCGTTCTTCGTTGTTTGTTCTTCGTTGTTTGTTCTTCGTTCTTCGTTGTTTGTTCTTCGTTGTTTGTTGTTTGTTCTTCGTTGTTTGTTGTTTGTTGTTTGTTCTTCGTTGTTTGTTGTTTGTTCTTCGTTGTTTGTTGTTTGTTCTTCGTTGTTTGTTGTTTGTTGTTTGTTCTTCGTTGTTTGTTGTTTGTTGTTTGTTCTTCGTTGTTTGTTGTTTGTTCTTCGTTGTTTGTGGTTTGTTGTTTGTTGTTTGTTGTTTGTTGTTTGTTCTTCGTTGTTTGTTGTTTGTTGTTTGTTCTTCGTTGTTTGTTCTTCGTTGTTTGTTCTTCGTTGTTTGTTCTTCGTTGTTTGTTCTTCGTTGTTTGTTCTTCGTTGTTTGTTCTTCGTTGTTTGTTCTTCGTTGTTTGTTCTTCGTTGTTTGTTCTTCGTTGTTTGTTCTTCGTTGTTTGTTCTTCGTTGTTTGTTCTTCGTTGTTTGTTCTTCGTTGTTTGTTCTTCGTTGTTTGTTCTTCGTTGTTTGTTCTTCGTTGTTTGTTCTTCGTTGTTTGTTCTTCGTTGTTTGTTCTTCGTTGTTTGTTCTTCGTTGTTTGTTCTTCGTTGTTTGTTCTTCGTTGTTTGTTGTTTGTTCTTCGTTGTTTGTTGTTTGTTCTTCGTTGTTTGTTGTTTATTCTTCGTTGTTTGTTGTTTGTTCTTCGTTGTTTGTTGTTTGTTCATCGTTGTTTGTTGTTTGTTCTTCGTTGTTTGTTGTTTGTTCTTCGTTGTTTGTTGTTTGTTCATCGTTGTTTGTTTTTTGTTGTTTGTTCTTCGTTGTTTATTGTTTGTTCTTCGTTGTTTGTTGTTTGTTCTTCGTTGTTTGTTGTTTGTTATTCGTTGTTTGTTGTTTGTTCTTCGTTGTTTGTTGTTTGTTCTTCGTTGTTTGTTGTTTGTTCTTCGTTGTTTGTTGTTTGTTGTTTGTTCTTCGTTGTTTGTTGTTTGTTGTTTGTTCTTCGTTGTTTGTTGTTTGTTCTTCGTTGTTTGTTGTTTGTTCTTCGTTGTTTGTTGTTTGTGGTTTGTTCTTCGTTGTTTGTTGTTCGTTGTTCGTTCTTCGTTGTTCGTTCTTCGTTGTTCGTTGTTCGTTGTTCGTTGTTCGTTGTTCGTTCTTCGTTGTTTGTTCTTCGTTGTTTGTTCTTCGTTGTTTGTTCTTCGTTGTTTGTTCTTCGTTGTTTGTTCTTCGTTGTTTGTTCTTCGTTGTTTGTTCTTCGTTGTTTGTTGTTTGTTCTTCGTTGTTTGTTGTTTGTTCTTCGTTGTTTGTTGTTTGTTCTTCGTTGTTTGTTGTTTGTTCTTCGTTGTTTGTTGTACGTTGTTCGTTGTTCGTTGTTCGTTGTTCGTTGTTCGTTCTTCGTTGTTCGTTCTTCGTTGTTCGTTCTTCGTTCTTCGTTCTTCGTTCTTCGTTCTTCGTTCTTCGTTGTTCGTTCTTCGTTGTTCGTTGTTCGTTGTTCGTTGTTCGTTGTTCGTTGTTCGTTGTTCGTTGTTCGTTGTTCGTTGTTCGTTGTTCGTTCTTCGTTGTTCGTTCTTCGTTGTTCGTTCTTCGTTGTTCGTTCTTCGTTGTTCGTTCTTCGTTGTTCGTTCTTCGTTGTTCGTTCTTCGTTGTTCGTTCTTCGTTGTTCGTCCTTCGTTCTTCGTTCTTCGTTCTTCGTTCTTCGTTCTTCGTTCTTCGTTCTTCGTTCTTCGTTGTTCGTTGTTCGTTGTTCGTTGTTCGTTGTTCGTTGTTCGTTGTTCGTTGTTCGTTGTTCGTTGTTCGTTGTTCGTTGTTCGTTGTTCGTTGTTCGTTGTTCGTTGTTCGTTGTTCGTTGTTCGTTGTTCGTTGTTCGTTGTTCGTTGTTCGTTGTTCGTTGTTCGTTGTTCGTTGTTCGTTCTTCGTTGTTCGTTCTTCGTTCTTCGTTCTTCGTTCTTCGTTCTTCGTTGTTCGTTGTTCGTTGTTCGTTGTTCGTTGTTCGTTGTTCGTTCTTCGTTGTTCGTTCTTCGTTGTTCGTTCTTCGTTGTTCGTTCTTCGTTGTTCGTTCTTCGTTGTTCGTTCTTCGTTGTTCGTTGTTCGTTCTTCGTTGTTCGTTCTTCGTTGTTCGTTCTTCGTTGTTCGTTCTTCGTTGTTCGTTCTTCGTTGTTCGTTCTTCGTTGTTTGTTCTTCGTTGTTTGTGGCTTGTTGCTTGTTGCTTGTTGTTTGTTCATCGTTGTTTGTTCATCGTTGTTTGTTCATCGCTGTTTGTTGTTTGTTCTTCGTTGTTTGTTGTTTGTTCTTCGTTGTTTGTTGTTTGTTCTTCGTTGTTTGTTGTTTGTTCTTCGTTGTTTGTTGCTCGTTGCTTGTTGCTCGTTGCTTGTTGCTCGTTGCTGGTTGTTCGTTGCTGGTTGTTCGTTGCTGGTTGTTCGTTGCTGGTTGTTCGTTGCTGGTTGTTCGTTGCTGGTTGTTCGTTGTTCGTTGTTCGTTGCTGGTTGTTCGTTGTTCGTTGTTCGTTGTTCGTTGTTCGTTGTTCGTTGTTCGTTGTTCGTTGTTCGTTGTTCGTTGTTCGTTGTTCGTTGTTCGTTGTTCGTTGTTCGTTGTTCGTTGTTCGTTGTTCGTTGTTCGTTGTTCGTTGTTCGTTGTTCGTTGTTCGTTGTTCGTTGTTCGTTGTTCGTTGTTCGTTCTTCGTTGTTCGTTCTTCGTTGTTCGTTCTTCGTTGTTCGTTCTTCGTTGTTTGTTCTTCGTTGTTTGTTCTTCGTTGTTTGTTCTTCGTTCTTCGTTGTTTGTTCTTCGTTGTTTGTTGTTTGTTCTTCGTTGTTTGTTGTTTGTTCTTCGTTGTTTGTTCTTCGTTGTTTGTTCTTCGTTGTTTGTTCTTCGTTGTTTGTTCTTCGTTGTTTGTTCTTCGTTGTTTGTTCTTCGTTGTTTGTTCTTCGTTGTTCGTTCTTCGTTGTTCGTTCTTCGTTGTTCGTTCTTCGTTGTTCGTTCTTCGTTGTTCGTTCTTCGTTGTTCGTTCTTCGTTCTTCGTTGTTCGTTCTTCGTTGTTCGTTCTTCGTTGTTTGTTCTTCGTTGTTTGTTCTTCGTTCTTCGTTGTTTGTTCTTCGTTGTTTGTTGTTTGTTCTTCGTTGTTTGTTGTTTGTTGTTTGTTCTTCGTTGTTTGTTGTTTGTTCTTCGTTGTTTGTTGTTTGTTCTTCGTTGTTTGTTGTTTGTTCTTCGTTGTTTGTTGTTTGTTCTTCGTTGTTTGTTGTTTGTTCTTCGTTGTTTGTTGTTTGTTCTTCGTTGTTTGTTGTTTGTTCTTCGTTGTTTGTTGTTTGTTCTTCGTTGTTTGTTGTTTGTTCTTCGTTGTTTGTTGTTTGTTGTTTGTTCTTCGTTGTTTGTTGTTTGTTCTTCGTTGTTTGTGGTTTGTTCTTCGTTGTTTGTTGTTTGTTGTTTGTTGTTTGTTGTTTGTTGTTTGTTGTTTGTTCTTCGTTGTTTGTTGTTTGTTGTTTGTTGTTTGTTCTTCGTTGTTTGTTCTTCGTTGTTTGTTCTACGTTGTTTGTTCTTCGTTGTTTGTTCTTCGTTGTTTGTTCTTCGTTGTTTGTTCTTCGTTGTTTGTTCTTCGTTGTTTGTTCTTCGTTGTTTGTTCTTCGTTGTTTGTTCTTCGTTGTTTGTTCTTCGTTGTTTGTTCTTCGTTGTTCGTTGTTCGTTGTTAGTTGTTCGTTGTTCGTTGTTCGTTGTTCGTTGTTTGTTCTTCGTTGTTTGTTCTTCGTTGTTTGTTCTTCGTTGTTTGTTCTTCTTTGTTTGTTCTTCGTTGTTTGTTCTTCGTTGTTTGTTCTTCGTTGTTTGTTCTTCGTTGTTTGTTCTTCGTTGTTTGTTCTTCGTTGTTTGTTCTTCGTTGTTTGTTCTTCGTTGTTCGTACTTCGTTGTTTGTTGTTCGTTCTTCGTTGTTCGTTGTTCGTTCTTCGTTGTTCGTTGTTCGTTCTTCGTTGTTCGTTGTTCGTTGTTCGTTGTTCGTTGTTCGTTGTTCGTTGTTCGTTGTTCGTTGTTCGTTGTTCGTTGTTCGTTGTTCGTTGTTCGTTGTTCGTTGTTCGTTGTTCGTTCTTCGTTCTTCGTTGTTTGTTCTTCGTTGTTTGTTCTTCGTTGTTTGTTCTTCGTTGTTTGTTCTTCGTTGTTTGTTCTTCGTTGTTTGTTGTTTGTTCTTCGTTGTTTGTTGTTTGTTCTTCGTTGTTTGTTGTTTGTTCTTCGTTGTTTGTTGTTTGTTCTTCGTTGTTTGTTGTTTGTTCATCGTTGTATGTTGTTTGTTCATCGTTGTATGTTGTTTGTACTTCGTTCTTCGTTGTTTCTTCTTCGTTCTTCGTTGTTTCTTCTTCGTTCTTCGTTGTTTCTTCTTCGTTCTTCGTTGTTTGTTGTTCGTTCTTCGTTGTTTGTTGTTTGTTCTTCGTTGTTCGTTGTTTGTTCTTCGTTGTTCGTTGTTTGTTCTTCGTCGTTTGTTGTTTGTTCTTCGTTGTTTGTTGTTTGTTCATCGTTGTATGTTGTTTGTACTTCGTTGTTTGTTGTTTCTTCTTCGTTCTTCGTTGTTTGTTCTTCGTTCTTCGTTGTTTGTTGTTCGTTCTTCGTTGTTTGTTGTTCGTTCTTCGTTGTTTGTTGTTTGTTCTTCGTTGTTCGTTGTTCGTTGTTTTTTGTTCGTTGTTCGTTGTTCGTTGTTGGTTGTTCGTTGTTTGTTTTTGGTTGTTCGTTGTTCGTTGTTGGTTGTTCGTTGTTCGTTGTTTGTTGTTCGTTGTTCGTTGTTCGTTGTTCGTTGTTCGTTGTTCGTTGTTCGTTGTTCGTTGTTCGTTCTTCGTTGCTCGTTGCTCGTTGTTCGTTGTTCGTTGTTCGTTGTTCGTTGTTCGTTGTTCGTTGTTCGTTGTTCGTTGTTCGTTGTTCGTTGTTCGTTGTTCGTTGTTCGTTGTTCGTTGTTCGTTGTTCGTTGTTCGTTGTTCGTTGTTCGTTGTTCGTTGTTCGTTGTTCGTTGTTCGTTGTTCGTTGTTCGTTGTTCGTTGTTCGTTGTTCGTTGTTCGTTGTTCGTTGTTCGTTGTTCGTTGTTCGTTGTTCGTTGTTCGTTGTTCGTTGTTCGTTGTTCGTTGTTCGTTGTTCGTTGTTCGTTGTTCGTTGTTCGTTGTTCGTTGTTCGTTGTTCGTTGTTCGTTGTTCGTTCTTCGTTGTTCGTTCTTCGTTGTTCGTACTTCGTTGTTCGTTCTTCGTTGTTCGTTGTTCGTTCTTCGTTGTTCGTTGTTCGTTGTTCGTTGTTCGTTGTTCGTTGTTCGTTGTTCGTTGTTCGTTGTTCGTTGTTCGTTGTTCGTTGTTCGTTGTTCGTTGTTCGTTCTTCGTTGTTCGTTCTTCGTTGTTCGTTCTTCGTTGTTCGTTCTTCGTTGTTCGTTCTTCGTTGTTCGTTGTTCGTTGTTCGTTGTTCGTTCTTCGTTCTTCGTTGTTCGTTGTTCGTTGTTCGTTCTTCGTTGTTCGTTGTTCGTTGTTCGTTGCTCGTTGCTCGTTGGTCGTTGCTCGTTGGTCGTTGTTCGTTGTTCGTTGTTCGTTGGTCGTTGTTCGTTGTTCGTTGTTCGTTGTTCGTTGTTCGTTGTTCGTTGTTCGTTGTTCGTTGTTCGTTGTTCGTTGTTCGTTGTTCGTTGTTCGTTGTTCGTTGTTCGTTGTTCGTTGTTCGTTGTTCGTTGTTCGTTGTTCGTTGTTCGTTGTTCGTTGTTCGTTGTTCGTTCTTCGTTGTTCGTTCTTCGTTGTTCGTTCTTCGTTGTTCGTTGTTCGTTGTTCGTTGTTCGTTGTTCGTTCTTCGTTGTTCGTTCTTCGTTGTTCGTTCTTCGTTGTTCGTTCTTCGTTGTTCGTTCTTCGTTGTTCGTTCTTCGTTGTTCGTTCTTCGTTGTTCGTTCTTCGTTGTTCGTTCTTCGTTGTTTGTTCTTCGTTGTTTGTTCTTCGTTGTTTGTTCTTCGTTGTTTGTTCTTCGTTGTTTGTTCTTCGTTGTTTGTTCTTCGTTGTTTGTTGTTTGTTCTTCGTTGTTTGTTGTTTGTTCTTCGTTGTTTGTTGTTTGTTCATCGTTGTTTGTTGTTTGTTCTTCGTTGTTTGTTGTTTGTTCTTCGTTGTTTGTTGTTTGTTCATCGTTGTTTGTTTTTTGTTGTTTGTTCTTCGTTGTTTGTTGTTTGTTCTTCGTTGTTTGTTGTTTGTTATTCGTTGTTTGTTGTTTGTTCTTCGTTGTTTGTTGTTTGTTCTTCGTTGTTTGTTGTTTGTTCTTCGTTGTTTGTTGTTTGTTGTTTGTTCTTCGTTGTTTGTTGTTTGTTGTTTGTTCTTCGTTGTTTGTTGTTTGTTGTTTGTTCTTCGTTGTTTGTTGTTTGTTCTTCGTTGTTTGTTGTTTGTGGTTTGTTCTTCGTTGTTTGTTGTTCGTTGTTCGTTCTTCGTTGTTCGTTCTTCGTTGTTCGTTCTTCGTTGTTCGTTGTTCGTTGTTCGTTCTTCGTTGTTTGTTCTTCGTTGTTTGTTCTTCGTTGTTTGTTCTTCGTTGTTTGTTCTTCGTTGTTTGTTGTTTGTTCTTCGTTGTTTGTTGTTTGTTCTTCGTTGTTTGTTGTTTGTTCTTCGTTGTTTGTTGTTTGTTCTTCGTTGTTTGTTGTACGTTGTTCGTTGTTCGTTGTTCGTTGTTCGTTCTTCGTTGTTCGTTCTTCGTTGTTCGTTCTTCGTTCTTCGTTCTTCGTTCTTCGTTCTTCGTTCTTCGTTGTTCGTTGTTCGTTGTTCGTTGTTCGTTGTTCGTTGTTCGTTGTTCGTTGTTCGTTGTTCGTTGTTCGTTGTTCGTTGTTCGTTGTTCGTTGTTCGTTGTTCGTTGTTCGTTGTTCGTTGTTCGTTGTTCGTTGTTCGTTGTTCGTTGTTCGTTGTTCGTTGTTCGTTGTTCGTTGTTCGTTGTTCGTTGTTCGTTCTTCGTTGTTCGTTCTTCGTTGTTCGTTCTTCGTTGTTCGTTCTTCGTTGTTCGTCCTTCGTTCTTCGTTCTTCGTTCTTCGTTCTTCGTTCTTCGTTGTTTGTTCTTCGTTGTTTGTTGTTTGTTCTTCGTTGTTTGTTGTTTGTTCTTCGTTGTTTGTTCTTCGTTGTTTGTTCTTCGTTGTTTGTTCTTCGTTGTTTGTTCTTCGTTGTTTGTTCTTCGTTGTTTGTTCTTCGTTGTTTGTTCTTCGTTGTTTGTTCTTCGTTGTTTGTTCTTCGTTGTTTGTTCTTCGTTGTTTGTTCTTCGTTGTTTGTTCTTCGTTGTTTGTTCTTCGTTGTTTGTTCTTGGTTGTTTGTTCTTGGTTGTTTGTTCTTCGTTGTTTGTTCTTCGTTGTTTGTTCTTCGTTGTTTGTTCTTCGTTGTTTGTTCTTCGTTGTTTGTTCTTCGCTGTTTGTTCTTCGTTGTTTGTTCTTCGTTGTTCGTTCTTCGTTGTTCGTTCTTCGTTCTTCGTTGTTCGTTCTTCGTTGTTCGTTCTTCGTTGTTCGTTCTTCGTTGTTCGTTCTTCGTTGTTCGTTCTTCGTTGTTCGTTCTTCGTTGTTTGTTCTTCGTTGTTTGTTCTTCGTTCTTCGTTGTTTGTTCTTCGTTGTTTGTTGTTTGTTCTTCGTTGTTTGTTGTTCGTTGTTCGTTGTTTGTTGTTCGTTGTTTGTTCTTCGTTGTTTGTTGTTTGTTCTTCGTTGTTTGTTGTTTGTTCTTCGTTGTTTGTTGTTTGTTCTTCGTTGTTTGTTGTTTGTTCTTCGTTGTTTGTTGTTTGTTCTTCGTTGTTTGTTGTTTGTTCTTCGTTGTTTGTTGTTTGTTCTTCGTTGTTTGTTGTTTGTTCTTCGTTGTTTGTTGTTTGTTCTTCGTTGTTTGTTGTTTGTTGTTTGTTCTTCGTTGTTTGTTGTTTGTTGTTTGTTCTTCGTTGTTTGTTGTTTGTTCTTCGTTGTTTGTGGTTTGTTCTTCGTTGTTTGTTGTTTGTTGTTTGTTGTTTGTTGTTTGTTCTTCGTTGTTTGTTGTTTGTTGTTTGTTGTTTGTTCTTCGTTGTTTGTTCTTCGTTGTTTGTTCTTCGTTGTTTGTTCTTCGTTGTTTGTTCTTCGTTGTTCGTTGTTCGTTGTTCGTTGTTCGTTGTTCGTTGTTCGTTCTTCGTTGTTCGTTCTTCGTTGTTTGTTCTTCGTTGTTTGTTCTTCGTTGTTTGTTCTTCGTTGTTTGTTCTTCGTTGTTTGTTCTTCGTTGTTTGTTCTTCGTTGTTTGTTCTTCTTTGTTTGTTCTTCGTTGTTTGTTCTTCGTTGTTTGTTCTTCGTTGTTTGTTCTTCGTTGTTTGTTCTTCGTTGTTTGTTCTTCGTTGTTTGTACTTCGTTGTTTGTTCTTCGTTGTGCGTTCTTCGTTGTTCGTTGTTCGTTCTTCGTTGTTCGCTGTTCGTTCTTCGTTGTTCCTTGTTCGTTCTTCGTTGTTCGTTGTTCGTTCTTCGTTGTTCGTTGTTCGTTCTTCGTTGTTCGTTGTTCGTTCTTCGTTGTTCGTTCTTCGTTGTTCGTTGTTCGTTCTTCGTTGTTCGTTGTTCGTTCTTCGTTGTTCGTTGTTCGTTCTTCGTTGTTCGTTGTTCGTTCTTCGTTGTTCGTTGTTCGTTCTTCGTTGTTCGTTGTTCGTTGTTCGTTGCTCGTTGTTCGTTGCTCGTTGTTCGTTGTTCGTTGCTCGTTGTTCGTTGCTCGTTGCTCGTTGCTCGTTGCTCGTTGCTCGTTGCTCGTTGCTCGTTGCTCGTTGCTCGTTGTTCGTTGCTCGTTGCTCGTTGCTCGTTGCTCGTTGTTCGTTGCTCGTTGCTCGTTGTTCGTTGCTCGTTGCTCGTTGCTCGTTGCTCGTTGCTCGTTGCTCGTTGCTCGTTGCTCGTTGCTCGTTGCTCGTTGCTCGTTGCTCGTTGCTCGTTGCTCGTTGCTCGTTGCTCGTTGCTCGTTGCTCGTTGTTCGTTGTTCGTTGTTCGTTGTTCGTTGTTCGTTGTTCGTTGTTCGTTGTTCGTTGTTCGTTGTTCGTTGTTCGTTGTTCGTTGTTCGTTGTTCGTTGTTCGTTGTTCGTTGTTCGTTGTTCGTTGTTCGTTGTTCGTTGTTCGTTGTTCGTTGTTCGTTGTTCGTTGTTCGTTGTTCGTTGTTCGTTGTTCGTTGTTCGTTGTTCGTTGTTCGTTGTTCGTTGTTCGTTGTTCGTTGTTCGTTGTTCGTTGTTCGTTGTTCGTTGTTCGTTGTTCGTTGTTCGTTGTTCGTTGTTCGTTGTTCGTTGTTCGTTGTTCGTTGTTCGTTGTTCGTTGTTCGTTGTTCGTTGTTCGTTGTTCGTTGTTCGTTGTTCGTTGTTTGTTCTTCGTTGTTTGTTCTTCGTTGTTTGTTCTTCGTTGTTTGTTCTTCGTTGTTTGTTCTTCTTTGTTTGTTGTTTGTTCTTCGTTGTTTGTTGTTTGTTCTTCGTTGTTTGTTGTTTGTTCTTCGTTGTTTGTTGTTTGTTCATCGTTGTATGTTGTTTGTACTTCGTTGTTTGTTGTTTGTTCTTCGTTGTTTGTTGTTTCTTCTTCGTTCTTCGTTGTTTGTTCTTCGTTCTTCGTTGTTTGTTCTTCGTTCTTCGTTGTTTGTTGTTCGTTCTTCGTTGTTTGTTGTTTGTTCTTCGTTGTTCGTTGTTTGTTCTTCGTTGTTTGTTGTTTGTTCTTCGTTGTTTGTTGTTTGTTCATCGTTGTATGTTGTTTGTACTTCGTTGTATGTTGTTTGTACTTCGTTGTTTGTTGTTTGTTGTTTGTTCTTCGTTCTTCGTTGTTTGTTCTTCGTTCTTCGTTGTTTGTTGTTCGTTCTTCGTTGTTTGTTGTTCGTTCTTCGTTGTTTGTTGTTTGTTCTTCGTTGTTCGTTGTTCGTTGTTTGTTGTTCGTTGTTCGTTGTTCGTTGTTGGTTGTTCGTTGTTTGTTTTTGGTTGTTCGTTGTTCGTTGTTGGTTGTTCGTTGTTTGTTGTTTGTTGTTCGTTGTTCGTTGTTCGTTGTTCGTTGTTCGTTGTTCGTTGTTCGTTGTTCGTTGTTCGTTGTTCGTTGTTCGTTGTTCGTTGTTCGTTGTTCGTTGTTCGTTGTTCGTTGTTCGTTGTTCGTTGTTCGTTGTTCGTTGTTCGTTGTTCGTTGTTCGTTGTTCGTTGTTCGTTGTTCGTTGTTCGTTGTTCGTTGTTCGTTGTTCGTTGTTCGTTGTTCGTTGTTCGTTGTTCGTTGTTCGTTGTTCGTTGTTCGTTGTTCGTTCTTCGTTGTTCGTTCTTCGTTGTTCGTTCTTCGTTGTTCGTTCTTCGTTGTTCGTTCTTCGTTGTTCGTTCTTCGTTGTTCGTTCTTCGTTGTTCGTTCTTCGTTGTTCGTACTTCGTTGTTCGTTCTTCGTTGTTCGTTCTTCGTTGTCCGTTCTTCGTTGTTCGTTCTTCGTTGTTCGTTCTTCGTTGTTCGTTCTTCGTTGTTCGTTCTTCGTTGTTCGTTGTTTGTTCTTCGTTGTTTGTTGTTTGTTCTTCGTTGTTTGTTGTTTGTTCTTCGTTGTTTGTTGTTTGTTCTTCGTTGTTTGTTGTTTGTTCTTCGTTGTTTGTTGTTTGTTCTTCGTTGTTTGTTGTTTGTTCATCGTTGTTTGTTGTTTGTTCATCGTTGTTTGTTGTTTGTTCATCGTTGTTTGTTGTTTGTTCATCGTTGTTTGTTGTTTGTTCATCGTTGTTTGTTGTTTGTTCATCGTTGTTTGTTGTTTGTTCATCGTTGTTTGTTGTTTGTTCATCGTTGTTTGTTGTTTGTTCATCGTTGTTTGTTGTTTGTTCATCGTTGTTTGTTGTTTGTTCATCGTTGTTTGTTGTTTGTTCATCGTTGTTTGTTGTTTGTTCTTCGTTGTTTGTTGTTTGTTCTTCGTTGTTTGTTGTTTGTTCTTCGTTGTTTGTTGTTTGTTCTTCGTTGTTTGTTGTTTGTTCTTCGTTGTTTGTTGTTTGTTCTTCGTTGTTTGTTGTTTGTTCTTCGTTGTTTGTTGTTTGTTCTTCGTTGTTTGTTGTTTGTTCTTCGTTGTTTGTTGTTTGTTCTTCGTTGTTTGTTGTTTGTTCTTCGTTGTTTGTTGTTTGTTCTTCGTTGTTTGTTGTTTGTTCTTCGTTGTTTGTTGTTTGTTCTTCGTTGTTTGTTGTTTGTTCTTCGTTGTTTGTTGTTTGTTCTTCGTTGTTTGTTGTTTGTTCTTCGTTGTTTGTTGTTTGTTCTTCGTTGTTTGTTGTTTGTTCTTCGTTGTTTGTTGTTTGTTCTTCGTTGTTTGTTGTTTGTTCTTCGTTGTTTGTTGTTTGTTCTTCGTTGTTTGTTGTTTGTTCTTCGTTGTTTGTTGTTTGTTCTTCGTTGTTTGTTGTTTGTTCTTCGTTGTTTGTTGTTTGTTCTTCGTTGTTTGTTGTTTGTTCTTCGTTGTTTGTTGTTTGTTCTTCGTTGTTTGTTGTTTGTTCTTCGTTGTTTGTTGTTTGTTCTTCGTTGTTCGTTGTTCGTTGTTCGTTGTTCGTTGTTCGTTGTTCGTTGTTCGTTGTTCGTTGTTCGTTGTTCGTTGTTCGTTGTTCGTTGTTCGTTGTTCGTTGTTCGTTGTTCGTTGTTCGTTGTTCGTTGTTCGTTGTTCGTTGTTCGTTGTTCGCTGTTCGTTGTTCGCTGTTCGTTGTTCGTTGTTCGTTGTTCGTTGTTCGTTGTTCGTTGTTCGTTGTTCGTTGTTCGTTGTTCGTTGTTCGTTGTTCGTTGTTCGTTGTTCGTTGTTCGTTGTTCGTTGTTCGTTGTTCGTTGTTCGTTGTTCGTTGTTCGTTGTTCGTTGTTCGTTGTTCGTTGTTCGTTGTTCGTTGTTCGTTGTTCGTTGTTCGTTGTTCGTTGTTCGTTGTTCGTTGTTCGTTGTTCGTTGTTCGTTGTTCGTTGTTCGTTGTTCGTTGTTCGTTGTTCGTTGTTCGTTGTTCGTTGTTCGTTGTTCGTTGTTCGTTGTTCGTTGTTCGTTGTTCGTTGTTCGTTGTTCGTTGTTCGTTGTTCGTTGTTCGTTGTTCGTTGTTCGTTGTTCGTTGTTCGTTGTTCGTTGTTCGTTGTTTGTTCTTCGTTGTTTGTTCTTCGTTGTTTGTTCTTCGTTGTTTGTTCTTCGTTGTTTGTTCTTCGTTGTTTGTTCTTCGTTGTTTGTTGTTTGTTCTTCGTTGTTTGTTGTTTGTTCTTCGTTGTTTGTTGTTTGTTCTTCGTTGTTTGTTGTTTGTTCATCGTTGTATGTTGTTTGTTCTTCGTTGTATGTTGTTTGTTCTTCGTTGTTTGTTGTTTCTTCTTCGTTCTTCGTTGTTTGTTCTTCGTTCTTCGTTGTTCGTTGTTCGTTCTTCGTTGTTCGTTGTTCGTTCTTCGTTGTTCGTTGTTTGTTCTTCGTTGTTCGTTGTTTGTTCTTCGTTGTTCGTTGTTTGTTCTTCGTTGTTTGTTGTTTGTACTTCGTTGTATGTTGTTTGTACTTCGTTGTTTGTTGTTTCTTCTTCGTTGTTTGTTGTTTGTTCTTCGTTCTTCGTTGTTTGTTGTTCGTTCTTCGTTGTTTGTTGTTCGTTCTTCGTTGTTTGTTGTTTGTTCTTCGTTGTTCGTTGTTCGTTGTTTGTTGTTCGTTGTTCGTTGTTCGTTGTTGGTTGTTCGTTGTTCGTTGTTGGTTGTTCGTTGTTCGTTGTTGGTTGTTCGTTGTTCGTTGTTTGTTGTTTGTTGTTCGTTCTTCGTTGTTTGTTCTTCGTTGTTCTTTCTTCGTTGTTTGTTCTTCGTTGTTTGTTCTTCGTTCTTCGTTGTTTGTTCTTCGTTGTTTGTTGTTTGTTCTTCGTTGTTTGTTGTTTGTTCTTCGTTGTTTGTTGTTTGTTCTTCGTTGTTTGTTGTTTGTTCTTCGTTGTTTGTTGTTTGTTCTTCGTTGTTTGTTGTTTGTTCTTCGTTGTTTGTTGTTTGTTCTTCGTTGTTTGTTGTTTGTTCTTCGTTGTTTGTTGTTTGTTCTTCGTTGTTTGTTGTTTGTTGTTTGTTCTTCGTTGTTTGTTGTTTTTTGTTTGTTCTTCGTTGTTTGTTGTTTGTTCTTCGTTGTTTGTGGTTTGTTCTTCGTTGTTTGTTGTTTGTTGTTTGTTCTTCGTTGTTTGTTGTTTGTTCTTCGTTGTTTGTTCTTCGTTGTTTGTTCTTCGTTGTTTGTTCTTCGTTGTTTGTTCTTCGTTGTTTGTTCTTCGTTGTTTGTTCTTCGTTGTTTGTTCTTCGTTGTTTGTTCTTCGTTGTTTGTTCTTCGTTGTTTGTTCTTCGTTGTTTGTTCTTCGTTGTTTGTTCTTCGTTGTTTGTTCTTCGTTGTTTGTTCTTCGTTGTTTGTTCTTCGTTGTTTGTTCTTCGTTGTTCGTTGTTCGTTGTTCGTTGTTCGTTGTTCGTTGTTCGTTGTTCGTTGTTCGTTGTTCGTTGTTTGTTCTTCGTTGTTTGTTCTTCGTTGTTTGTTCTTCGTTGTTTGTTCTTCGTTGTTTGTTCTTCGTTGTTTGTTCTTCGTTGTTTGTTCTTCGTTGTTTGTTCTTCGTTGTTTGTTCTTCGTTGTTTGTTCTTCGTTGTTTGTTCTTCGTTGTTCGTTCTTCGTTGTTCGTTCTTCGTTGTTCGTTGTTTGTTGTTCGTTCTTCGTTGTTTGTTGTTCGTTCTTCGTTGTTCGTTGTTCGTTCTTCGTTGTTCGTTGTTCGTTCTTCGTTGTTCGTTGTTCGTTCTTCGTTGTTCGTTGTTCGTTCTTCGTTGTTCGTTGTTCGTTCTTCGTTGTTCGTTGTTCGTTCTTCGTTGTTCGTTGTTCGTTCTTCGTTGTTCGTTGTTCGTTCTTCGTTGTTCGTTGTTCGTTCTTCGTTGTTCGTTCTTCGTTGTTCGTTCTTCGTTGTTCGTTCTTCGTTGTTCGTTGTTCGTTCTTCGTTGTTCGTTGTTCGTTGTTCGTTGTTCGTTGTTCGTTGTTCGTTGTTCGTTGCTCGTTGTTCGTTGTTCGTTGCTCGTTGCTCGTTGCTCGTTGCTCGTTGCTCGTTGCTCGTTGCTCGTTGCTCGTTGCTCGTTGCTCGTTGCTCGTTGCTCGTTGCTCGTTGCTCGTTGCTCGTTGCTCGTTGCTCGTTGCTCGTTGCTCGTTGCTCGTTGCTCGTTGCTCGTTGCTCGTTGCTCGTTGCTCGTTGTTCGTTGCTCGTTGCTCGTTGCTCGTTGCTCGTTGCTCGTTGGTCGTTGCTCGTTGCTCGTTGTTCGTTGTTCGTTGCTCGTTGCTCGTTGTTCGTTGTTCGTTGTTCGTTGTTCGTTGTTCGTTGTTCGTTGTTCGTTGTTCGTTGTTCGTTGTTCGTTGTTCGTTGTTCGTTGTTCGTTGTTCGTTGTTCGTTGTTCGTTGTTCGTTGTTCGTTGTTCGTTGTTCGTTGTTCGTTGTTCGTTGTTCGTTGTTCGTTGTTCGTTGTTCGTTGTTCGTTGTTCGTTGTTCGTTGTTCGTTGTTCGTTGTTCGTTGTTCGTTGTTCGTTGTTCGTTGTTCGTTGTTCGTTCTTCGTTGTTCGTTCTTCGTTGTTTGTTCTTCGTTGTTTGTTCTTCGTTGTTTGTTCTTCGTTGTTTGTTCTTCGTTGTTTGTTCTTCGTTGTTTGTTCTTCGTTGTTTGTTGTTTGTTCTTCGTTGTTTGTTGTTTGTTCTTCGTTGTTTGTTGTTTGTTCTTCGTTGTATGTTGTTTGTACTTCGTTGTATGTTGTTTGTACTTCGTTGTATGTTGTTTGTACTTCGTTGTTTGTTGTTTGTTCTTCGTTGTTTGTTGTTTCTTCTTCGTTCTTCGTTGTTTGTTCTTCGTTCTTCGTTGTTTGTTCTTCGTTCTTCGTTGTTTGTTGTTCGTTCTTCGTTGTTCGTTGTTTGTTCTTCGTTGTTTGTTGTTTGTTCTTCGTTGTTTGTTGTTTGTTCATCGTTGTATGTTGTTTGTACTTCGTTGTTTGTTGTTTGTACTTCGTTGTTTGTTGTTTCTTCTTCGTTGTTTGTTGTTTCTTCTTCGTTCTTCGTTGTTTGTTCTTCGTTCTTCGTTGTTTGTTGTTCGTTCTTCGTTGTTTGTTGTTTGTCCTTCGTTGTTCGTTGTTCGTTGTTTGTTGTTCGTTGTTCGTTGTTTGTTGTTCGTTGTTCGTTGTTTGTTTTTGGTTGTTCGTTGTTCGTTGTTCGTTGTTCGTTGTTCGTTGTTCGTTGTTCGTTGTTCGTTGTTCGTTGTTCGTTGTTCGTTGTTCGTTGTTCGTTGTTCGTTGTTCGTTGTTCGTTGTTCGTTGTTCGTTGTTCGTTGTTCGTTGTTCGTTGTTCGTTGTTCGTTGTTCGTTGTTCGTTGTTCGTTGTTCGTTGTTCGTTGTTCGTTGTTCGTTGTTCGTTGTTCGTTGTTCGTTGTTCGTTGTTCGTTGTTCGTTGTTCGTTGTTCGTTGTTCGTTGTTCGTTCTTCGTTGTTCGTTCTTCGTTGTTCGTTCTTCGTTGTTCGTTCTTCGTTGTTCGTTCTTCGTTGTTCGTTCTTCGTTGTTCGTTCTTCGTTGTTCGTACTTCGTTGTTCGTACTTCGTTGTTCGTACCTCGTTGTTCGTTCTTCGTTGTTCGTTCTTCGTTGTTCGTTCTTCGTTGTTCGTTCTTCGTTGTTCGTTCTTCGTTGTTCGTTCTTCGTTGTTCGTTCTTCGTTGTTCGTTCTTCGTTGTTCGTTCTTCGTTCTTCGTTGTTTGTTGTTTGTTCTTCGTTGTTTGTTGTTTGTTCTTCGTTGTTTGTTGTTTGTTCTTCGTTGTTTGTTGTTTGTTCATCGTTGTTTGTTGTTTGTTCATCGTTGTTTGTTGTTTGTTCTTCGTTGTTTGTTGTTTGTTCTTCGTTGTTTGTTGTTTGTTCTTCGTTGTTTGTTGTTTGTTCTTCGTTGTTTGTTGTTTGTTCTTCGTTGTTTGTTGTTTGTTCTTCGTTGTTTGTTGTTTGTTCTTCGTTGTTTGTTGTTTGTTCTTCGTTGTTTGTTGTTTGTTCTTCGTTGTTTGTTGTTTGTTCTTCGTTGTTTGTTGTTTGTTCTTCGTTGTTTGTTGTTTGTTCTTCGTTGTTTGTTGTTTGTTCTTCGTTGTTTGTTGTTTGTTCTTCGTTGTTTGTTGTTTGTTCTTCGTTGTTTGTTGTTTGTTCTTCGTTGTTTGTTGATTGTTCTTCGTTGTTTGTGTTTGTTCTTCGTTGTTTGTTGTTTGTTCTTCGTTGTTTGTTGTTTGTTCTTCGTTGTTTGTTGTTTGTTCTTTGTTCTTCGTTGTTCGTTGTTCGTTGTTCGTTGTTCGTTGTTCGTTGTTCGTTGTTCGTTGTTCGTTGTTCGTTGTTCGTTGTTCGTTGTTCGTTGTTCGTTGTTCGTTGCTCGTTGCTCGTTGCTCGTTGCTCGTTGCTCGTTGCTCGTTGCTCGTTGCTCGTTGCTCGTTGCTCGTTGCTCGTTGCTCGTTGCTCGTTGCTCGTTGCTCGTTGCTCGTTGCTCGTTGCTCGTTGCTCGTTGCTCGTTGCTCGTTGCTCGTTGCTCGTTGCTCGTTGCTCGTTGCTCGTTGCTCGTTGCTCGTTGCTCGTTGCTCGTTGCTCGTTGCTCGTTGCTCGTTGCTCGTTGCTCGTTGCTCGTTGCTCGTTGCTCGTTGCTCGTTGCTCGTTGCTCGTTGCTCGTTGCTCGTTGCTCGTTGCTCGTTGCTCGTTGCTCGTTGCTCGTTGCTCGTTGCTCGTTGCTCGTTGCTCGTTGCTCGTTGCTCGTTGCTCGTTGCTCGTTGCTCGTTGCTCGTTGCTCGTTGCTCGTTGCTCGTTGCTCGTTGCTCGTTGCTCGTTGCTCGTTGCTCGTTGCTCGTTGCTCGTTGCTCGTTGCTCGTTGCTCGTTGCTCGTTGCTCGTTGCTCGTTGCTCGTTGCTCGTTGCTCGTTGCTCGTTGCTCGTTGCTCGTTGCTCGTTGCTCGTTGCTCGTTGCTCGTTGCTCGTTGCTCGTTGCTCGTTGCTCGTTGCTCGTTGCTCGTTGCTCGTTGCTCGTTGCTCGTTGCTCGTTGCTCGTTGCTCGTTGCTCGTTCTGAGTTGTTCGTTCTTCGTGGTTCGTTCTTCGTGGTTCGTTCTTCGTTGTTCGTTCTTCGTTGTTCGTTCTTCGTTGTTCGTTCTTCGTTGTTCGTTCTTCGTTGTTTGTTCTTCGTTGTTTGTTCTTCGTTGTTTGTTCTTCGTTGTTTGTTGTGTGTTGTTTGTTGTTTGTTCTTCGTTGTTTGTTGTTTGTTCTTCGTTGTTTGTTGTTTGTTCTTCGTTGTTTGTTGTTTGTTCATCGTTGTTTGTTGTTTGTTCATCGTTGTTTGTTGTTTGTTCATCGTTGTTTGTTGTTTGTTCTTCGTTGTTTGTTGTTTGTTCTTCGTTGTTTGTTGTTTGTTCTTCGTTGTTTGTTGTTTGTTCTTCGTTGTATGTTCTTCGTTGTTTGTTCTTCGTTGTTTGTTGTTTGTTCTTCGTTGTTTGTTGTTTGTTGTTTGTTGTTTGTTGTTTGTTGTTTGTTGTTTGTTGTTTGTTGTTTGTTGTTTGTTGTTTGTTGTTTGTTGTTTGTTGTTTGTTGTTTGTTGTTTGTTGTTTGTTGTTTGTTGTTTGTTGTTTGTTGTTTGTTGTTTGTTGTTTGTTGTTTGTTGTTTGTTGTTTGTTGTTTGTTGTTTGTTGTTTGTTGTTTGTTGTTTGTTGTTTGTTGTTTGTTGTTTGTTGTTTGTTGTTTGTTGTTTGTTGTTTGTTGTTTGTTCTTCGTTGTTTGTTCTTCGTTGTTTGTTCTTCGTTGTTTGTTGTTTGTTGTTTGTTGTTTGTTGTTTGTTGTTTGTTGTTTGTTGTTTGTTGTTTGTTGTTTGTTGTTTGTTGTTTGTTGTTTGTTGTTTGTTGTTTGTTGTTTGTTGTTTGTTGTTTGTTGTTTGTTGTTTGTTGTTTGTTGTTTGTTGTTTGTTGTTTGTTGTTTGTTGTTTGTTGTTTGTTGTTTGTTGTTTGTTGTTTGTTGTTTGTTGTTTGTTGTTTGTTGTTTGTTGTTTGTTGTTTGTTGTTTGTTGTTTGTTGTTTGTTGTTTGTTGTTTGTTGTTTGTTGTTTGTTGTTTGTTGTTTGTTGTTTGTTGTTTGTTGTTTGTTGTTTGTTGTTTGTTGTTTGTTGTTTGTTGTTTGTTGTTTGTTGTTTGTTGTTTGTTGTTTGTTGTTTGTTGTTTGTTGTTTGTTGTTTGTTGTTTGTTGTTTGTTGTTTGTTGTTTGTTGTTTGTTGTTTGTTGTTTGTTGTTTGTTGTTTGTTGTTTGTTGTTTGTTCTTCGTTGTTTGTTGTTTGTTGTTTGTTCTTCGTTGTTTGTTGTTTTTTGTTTGTTCTTCGTTGTTTGTTGTTTGTTCTTCGTTGTTTGTGGTTTGTTCTTCGTTGTTTGTTGTTTGTTGTTTGTTCTTCGTTGTTTGTTGTTTGTTCTTCGTTGTTTGTTCTTCGTTGTTTGTTCTTCGTTGTTTGTTCTTCGTTGTTTGTTCTTCGTTGTTTGTTCTTCGTTGTTTGTTCTTCGTTGTTTGTTCTTCGTTGTTTGTTCTTCGTTGTTTGTTGTTTGTTGTTTGTTGTTTGTTGTTTGTTGTTTGTTGTTTGTTGTTTGTTGTTTGTTGTTTGTTGTTTGTTGTTTGTTGTTTGTTGTTTGTTGTTTGTTGTTTGTTGTTTGTTGTTTGTTGTTTGTTGTTTGTTGTTTGTTGTTTGTTGTTTGTTGTTTGTTGTTTGTTGTTTGTTGTTTGTTGTTTGTTGTTTGTTGTTTGTTGTTTGTTGTTTGTTGTTTGTTGTTTGTTGTTTGTTGTTTGTTGTTTGTTGTTTGTTGTTTGTTGTTTGTTGTTTGTTGTTTGTTGTTTGTTGTTTGTTGTTTGTTGTTTGTTGTTTGTTGTTTGTTGTTTGTTGTTTGTTGTTTGTTGTTTGTTGTTTGTTGTTTGTTGTTTGTTGTTTGTTGTTTGTTGTTTGTTGTTTGTTGTTTGTTGTTTGTTGTTTGTTGTTTGTTGTTTGTTGTTTGTTGTTTGTTGTTTGTTGTTTGTTGTTTGTTGTTTGTTGTTTGTTGTTTGTTGTTTGTTGTTTGTTGTTTGTTGTTTGTTGTTTGTTGTTTGTTGTTTGTTGTTTGTTGTTTGTTGTTTGTTGTTTGTTGTTTGTTGTTTGTTGTTTGTTGTTTGTTGTTTGTTGTTTGTTGTTTGTTGTTTGTTGTTTGTTGTTTGTTGTTTGTTGTTTGTTGTTTGTTGTTTGTTGTTTGTTGTTTGTTGTTTGTTGTTTGTTGTTTGTTGTTTGTTGTTTGTTGTTTGTTGTTTGTTGTTTGTTGTTTGTTGTTTGTTGTTTGTTGTTTGTTGTTTGTTGTTTGTTGTTTGTTGTTTGTTGTTTGTTGTTTGTTGTTTGTTGTTTGTTGTTTGTTGTTTGTTGTTTGTTGTTTGTTGTTTGTTGTTTGTTGTTTGTTGTTTGTTGTTTGTTGTTTGTTGTTTGTTGTTTGTTGTTTGTTGTTTGTTGTTTGTTGTTTGTTGTTTGTTGTTTGTTGTTTGTTGTTTGTTGTTTGTTGTTTGTTGTTTGTTGTTTGTTGTTTGTTGTTTGTTGTTTGTTGTTTGTTGTTTGTTGTTTGTTGTTTGTTGTTTGTTGTTTGTTGTTTGTTGTTTGTTGTTTGTTGTTTGTTGTTTGTTGTTTGTTGTTTGTTGTTTGTTGTTTGTTGTTTGTTGTTTGTTGTTTGTTGTTTGTTGTTTGTTGTTTGTTGTTTGTTGTTTGTTGTTTGTTGTTTGTTGTTTGTTGTTTGTTGTTTGTTGTTTGTTGTTTGTTGTTTGTTGTTTGTTGTTTGTTGTTTGTTGTTTGTTGTTTGTTGTTTGTTGTTTGTTGTTTGTTGTTTGTTGTTTGTTGTTTGTTGTTTGTTGTTTGTTGTTTGTTGTTTGTTGTTTGTTGTTTGTTGTTTGTTGTTTGTTGTTTGTTGTTTGTTGTTTGTTGTTTGTTGTTTGTTGTTTGTTGTTTGTTGTTTGTTGTTTGTTGTTTGTTGTTTGTTGTTTGTTGTTTGTTGTTTGTTGTTTGTTGTTTGTTGTTTGTTGTTTGTTGTTTGTTGTTTGTTGTTTGTTGTTTGTTGTTTGTTGTTTGTTGTTTGTTGTTTGTTGTTTGTTGTTTGTTGTTTGTTGTTTGTTGTTTGTTGTTTGTTGTTTGTTGTTTGTTGTTTGTTGTTTGTTGTTTGTTGTTTGTTGTTTGTTGTTTGTTGTTTGTTGTTTGTTGTTTGTTGTTTGTTGTTTGTTGTTTGTTGTTTGTTGTTTGTTGTTTGTTGTTTGTTGTTTGTTGTTTGTTGTTTGTTGTTTGTTGTTTGTTGTTTGTTGTTTGTTGTTTGTTGTTTGTTGTTTGTTGTTTGTTGTTTGTTGTTTGTTGTTTGTTGTTTGTTGTTTGTTGTTTGTTGTTTGTTGTTTGTTGTTTGTTGTTTGTTGTTTGTTGTTTGTTGTTTGTTGTTTGTTGTTTGTTGTTTGTTGTTTGTTGTTTGTTGTTTGTTGTTTGTTGTTTGTTGTTTGTTGTTTGTTGTTTGTTGTTTGTTGTTTGTTGTTTGTTGTTTGTTGTTTGTTGTTTGTTGTTTGTTGTTTGTTGTTTGTTGTTTGTTGTTTGTTGTTTGTTGTTTGTTGTTTGTTGTTTGTTGTTTGTTGTTTGTTGTTTGTTGTTTGTTGTTTGTTGTTTGTTGTTTGTTGTTTGTTGTTTGTTGTTTGTTGTTTGTTGTTTGTTGTTTGTTGTTTGTTGTTTGTTGTTTGTTGTTTGTTGTTTGTTGTTTGTTGTTTGTTGTTTGTTGTTTGTTGTTTGTTGTTTGTTGTTTGTTGTTTGTTGTTTGTTGTTTGTTGTTTGTTGTTTGTTGTTTGTTGTTTGTTGTTTGTTGTTTGTTGTTTGTTGTTTGTTGTTTGTTGTTTGTTGTTTGTTGTTTGTTGTTTGTTGTTTGTTGTTTGTTGTTTGTTGTTTGTTGTTTGTTGTTTGTTGTTTGTTGTTTGTTGTTTGTTGTTTGTTGTTTGTTGTTTGTTGTTTGTTGTTTGTTGTTTGTTGTTTGTTGTTTGTTGTTTGTTGTTTGTTGTTTGTTGTTTGTTGTTTGTTGTTTGTTGTTTGTTGTTTGTTGTTTGTTGTTTGTTGTTTGTTGTTTGTTGTTTGTTGTTTGTTGTTTGTTGTTTGTTGTTTGTTGTTTGTTGTTTGTTGTTTGTTGTTTGTTGTTTGTTGTTTGTTGTTTGTTGTTTGTTGTTTGTTGTTTGTTGTTTGTTGTTTGTTGTTTGTTGTTTGTTGTTTGTTGTTTGTTGTTTGTTGTTTGTTGTTTGTTGTTTGTTGTTTGTTGTTTGTTGTTTGTTGTTTGTTGTTTGTTGTTTGTTGTTTGTTGTTTGTTGTTTGTTGTTTGTTGTTTGTTGTTTGTTGTTTGTTGTTTGTTGTTTGTTGTTTGTTGTTTGTTGTTTGTTGTTTGTTGTTTGTTGTTTGTTGTTTGTTGTTTGTTGTTTGTTGTTTGTTGTTTGTTGTTTGTTGTTTGTTGTTTGTTGTTTGTTGTTTGTTGTTTGTTGTTTGTTGTTTGTTGTTTGTTGTTTGTTGTTTGTTGTTTGTTGTTTGTTGTTTGTTGTTTGTTGTTTGTTGTTTGTTGTTTGTTGTTTGTTCTTCGTTGTTTGTTGTTTGTTCTTCGTTGTTTGTTGTTTGTTCTTCGTTGTTTGTTGTTTGTTCTTCGTTGTTTGTTGTTTGTTCTTCGTTGTTTGTTGTTTGTTCTTCGTTGTTTGTTGTTTGTTCTTCGTTGTTTGTTGTTTGTTCTTCGTTGTTTGTTGTTTGTTCTTCGTTGTTTGTTGTTTGTTCTTCGTTGTTTGTTGTTTGTTCTTCGTTGTTTGTGTTTGTTCTTCGTTGTTTGTGTTTGTTCTTCGTTGTTTGTTGTTTGTTCTTCGTTGTTTGTTGTTTGTTCTTCGTTGTTTGTTGTTTGTTCTTTGTTCTTCGTTGTTTGTTCTTTGTTCTTCGTTGTTTGTTCTTCGTTGTTCGTTGTTTGTTCTTCGTTGTTCGTTGTTCGTTGTTCGTTGTTCGTTGTTCGTTGTTCGTTGTTCGTTGTTCGTTGTTCGTTGTTCGTTGCTCGTTGCTCGTTGCTCGTTGCTCGTTGCTCGTTGCTCGTTGCTCGTTGCTCGTTGCTCGTTGCTCGTTGCTCGTTGCTCGTTGCTCGTTGCTCGTTGCTCGTTGCTCGTTGCTCGTTGCTCGTTGCTCGTTGCTCGTTGCTCGTTGCTCGTTGCTCGTTGCTCGTTGCTCGTTGCTCGTTGCTCGTTGCTCGTTGCTCGTTGCTCGTTGCTCGTTGCTCGTTGCTCGTTGCTCGTTGCTCGTTGCTCGTTGCTCGTTGCTCGTTGCTCGTTGCTCGTTGCTCGTTGCTCGTTGCTCGTTGCTCGTTGCTCGTTGCTCGTTGCTCGTTGCTCGTTGCTCGTTGCTCGTTGCTCGTTGCTCGTTGCTCGTTGCTCGTTGCTCGTTGCTCGTTGCTCGTTGCTCGTTGCTCGTTGCTCGTTGCTCGTTGCTCGTTGCTCGTTGCTCGTTGCTCGTTGCTCGTTGCTCGTTGCTCGTTGCTCGTTGCTCGTTGCTCGTTGCTCGTTGCTCGTTGCTCGTTGCTCGTTGCTCGTTGCTCGTTGCTCGTTGCTCGTTGCTCGTTGCTCGTTGCTCGTTGCTCGTTGCTCGTTGCTCGTTGCTCGTTGCTCGTTGCTCGTTGCTCGTTGCTCGTTGCTCGTTGCTCGTTGCTCGTTGCTCGTTGCTCGTTGCTCGTTGCTCGTTGCTCGTTGCTCGTTGCTCGTTGCTCGTTGCTCGTTGCTCGTTGCTCGTTGCTCGTTCTTCGTTGCTCGTTCTTCGTTGCTCGTTCTTCGTTGTTCGTTCTTCGTGGATCGTTCTTCGTGGTTCGTTCTTCGTGGTTCGTTCTTCGTGGTTCGTTCTTCGTTGTTCGTTCTTCGTTGTTCGTTCTTCGTTGTTTGTTCTTCGTTGTTTGTTCTTCGTTGTTTGTTCTTCGTTGTTTGTTGTTTGTTCTTCGTTGTTTGTTGTTTGTTCATCGTTGTTTGTTGTTTGTTCTTCGTTGTTTGTTGTTTGTTCTTCGTTGTTTGTTGTTTGTTCTTCGTTGTTTGTTCTTCGTTGTTTGTTCTTCGTTGTTTGTTGTTTGTTCTTCGTTGTTTGTTGTTTGTTGTTTGTTGTTTGTTGTTTGTTGTTTGTTGTTTGTTGTTTGTTGTTTGTTGTTTGTTGTTTGTTGTTTGTTGTTTGTTGTTTGTTGTTTGTTGTTTGTTGTTTGTTGTTTGTTGTTTGTTGTTTGTTGTTTGTTGTTTGTTGTTTGTTGTTTGTTGTTTGTTGTTTGTTGTTTGTTGTTTGTTGTTTGTTGTTTGTTGTTTGTTGTTTGTTGTTTGTTGTTTGTTGTTTGTTGTTTGTTGTTTGTTGTTTGTTGTTTGTTGTTTGTTGTTTGTTGTTTGTTGTTTGTTGTTTGTTGTTTGTTGTTTGTTGTTTGTTGTTTGTTGTTTGTTGTTTGTTGTTTGTTGTTTGTTGTTTGTTCTTCGTTGTTTGTTGTTTGTTGTTTGTTCTTCGTTGTTTGTTCTTCGTTGTTTGTTCTTCGTTGTTCGTTGTTCGTTGTTCGTTGTTCGTTGTTCGTTGTTCGTTGTTCGTTGTTCGTTGTTCGTTGTTCGTTGTTCGTTGTTCGTTGTTCGTTGTTCGTTGTTCGTTGTTCGTTGTTCGTTGTTCGTTGTTTGTTGTTTGTTGTTTGTTGTTCGTTGTTCGTTGTTCGTTGTTCGTTGTTCGTTGTTCGTTGTTCGTTGTTCGTTGTTCGTTGTTCGTTGTTCGTTGTTCGTTGTTCGTTGTTCGTTGTTCGTTGTTCGTTGTTCGTTGTTCGTTGTTCGTTCTTCGTTGTTCGTTCTTCGTTGTTCGTTCTTCGTTGTTCGTTGTTCGTTCTTCGTTGTTCGTTCTTCGTTGTTTGTTGTTTGTTCTTCGTTGTTTGTTGTTTGTTCTTCGTTGTTTGTTGTTTGTTCTTCGTTGTTTGTTGTTTGTTCTTCGTTGTTTGTTCTTCGTTGTTTGTTGTTTGTTCTTCGTTGTTTGTTGTTCGTTGTTCGTTGTTTGTTGTTTGTTCTTCGTTGTTTGTTGTTTGTTCTTCGTTGTTTGTTGTTTGTTCTTCGTTGTTTGTTGTTTGTTGTTTGTTCTTCGTTGTTTGTTGTTTGTTGTTTGTTGTTTGTTGTTTGTTGTTTGTTGTTTGTTGTTTGTTGTTTGTTGTTTGTTGTTTGTTGTTTGTTGTTTGTTGTTTGTTGTTTGTTGTTTGTTGTTTGTTGTTTGTTGTTTGTTGTTTGTTGTTTGTTGTTTGTTGTTTGTTGTTTGTTGTTTGTTGTTTGTTGTTTGTTGTTTGTTGTTTGTTGTTTGTTGTTTGTTGTTTGTTGTTTGTTGTTTGTTGTTTGTTGTTTGTTGTTTGTTGTTTGTTGTTTGTTGTTTGTTGTTTGTTGTTTGTTGTTTGTTGTTTGTTGTTTGTTGTTTGTTGTTTGTTGTTTGTTGTTTGTTGTTTGTTGTTTGTTGTTTGTTGTTTGTTGTTTGTTGTTTGTTGTTTGTTGTTTGTTGTTTGTTGTTTGTTGTTTGTTGTTTGTTGTTTGTTGTTTGTTGTTTGTTGTTTGTTGTTTGTTGTTTGTTGTTTGTTGTTTGTTGTTTGTTGTTTGTTGTTTGTTGTTTGTTGTTTGTTGTTTGTTGTTTGTTGTTTGTTGTTTGTTGTTTGTTGTTTGTTGTTTGTTGTTTGTTGTTTGTTGTTTGTTGTTTGTTGTTTGTTGTTTGTTGTTTGTTGTTTGTTGTTTGTTGTTTGTTGTTTGTTGTTTGTTGTTTGTTGTTTGTTGTTTGTTGTTTGTTGTTTGTTGTTTGTTGTTTGTTGTTTGTTGTTTGTTGTTTGTTGTTTGTTGTTTGTTGTTTGTTGTTTGTTGTTTGTTGTTTGTTGTTTGTTGTTTGTTGTTTGTTGTTTGTTGTTTGTTGTTTGTTGTTTGTTGTTTGTTGTTTGTTGTTTGTTGTTTGTTGTTTGTTGTTTGTTGTTTGTTGTTTGTTGTTTGTTGTTTGTTGTTTGTTGTTTGTTGTTTGTTGTTTGTTGTTTGTTGTTTGTTGTTTGTTGTTTGTTGTTTGTTGTTTGTTGTTTGTTGTTTGTTGTTTGTTGTTTGTTGTTTGTTGTTTGTTGTTTGTTGTTTGTTGTTTGTTGTTTGTTGTTTGTTGTTTGTTGTTTGTTGTTTGTTGTTTGTTGTTTGTTGTTTGTTGTTTGTTGTTTGTTGTTTGTTGTTTGTTGTTTGTTGTTTGTTGTTTGTTGTTTGTTGTTTGTTGTTTGTTGTTTGTTGTTTGTTGTTTGTTGTTTGTTGTTTGTTGTTTGTTGTTTGTTGTTTGTTGTTTGTTGTTTGTTGTTTGTTGTTTGTTGTTTGTTGTTTGTTGTTTGTTGTTTGTTGTTTGTTGTTTGTTGTTTGTTGTTTGTTGTTTGTTGTTTGTTGTTTGTTGTTTGTTGTTTGTTGTTTGTTGTTTGTTGTTTGTTGTTTGTTGTTTGTTGTTTGTTGTTTGTTGTTTGTTGTTTGTTGTTTGTTGTTTGTTGTTTGTTGTTTGTTGTTTGTTGTTTGTTGTTTGTTGTTTGTTGTTTGTTGTTTGTTGTTTGTTGTTTGTTGTTTGTTGTTTGTTGTTTGTTGTTTGTTGTTTGTTGTTTGTTGTTTGTTGTTTGTTGTTTGTTGTTTGTTGTTTGTTGTTTGTTGTTTGTTGTTTGTTGTTTGTTGTTTGTTGTTTGTTGTTTGTTGTTTGTTGTTTGTTGTTTGTTGTTTGTTGTTTGTTGTTTGTTGTTTGTTGTTTGTTGTTTGTTGTTTGTTGTTTGTTGTTTGTTGTTTGTTGTTTGTTGTTTGTTGTTTGTTGTTTGTTGTTTGTTGTTTGTTGTTTGTTGTTTGTTGTTTGTTGTTTGTTGTTTGTTGTTTGTTGTTTGTTGTTTGTTGTTTGTTGTTTGTTGTTTGTTGTTTGTTGTTTGTTGTTTGTTGTTTGTTGTTTGTTGTTTGTTGTTTGTTGTTTGTTGTTTGTTGTTTGTTGTTTGTTGTTTGTTGTTTGTTGTTTGTTGTTTGTTGTTTGTTGTTTGTTGTTTGTTGTTTGTTGTTTGTTGTTTGTTGTTTGTTGTTTGTTGTTTGTTGTTTGTTGTTTGTTGTTTGTTGTTTGTTGTTTGTTGTTTGTTGTTTGTTGTTTGTTGTTTGTTGTTTGTTGTTTGTTGTTTGTTGTTTGTTGTTTGTTGTTTGTTGTTTGTTGTTTGTTGTTTGTTGTTTGTTGTTTGTTGTTTGTTGTTTGTTGTTTGTTGTTTGTTGTTTGTTGTTTGTTGTTTGTTGTTTGTTGTTTGTTGTTTGTTGTTTGTTGTTTGTTGTTTGTTGTTTGTTGTTTGTTGTTTGTTGTTTGTTGTTTGTTGTTTGTTGTTTGTTGTTTGTTGTTTGTTGTTTGTTGTTTGTTGTTTGTTGTTTGTTGTTTGTTGTTTGTTGTTTGTTGTTTGTTGTTTGTTGTTTGTTGTTTGTTGTTTGTTGTTTGTTGTTTGTTGTTTGTTGTTTGTTGTTTGTTGTTTGTTGTTTGTTGTTTGTTGTTTGTTGTTTGTTGTTTGTTGTTTGTTGTTTGTTGTTTGTTGTTTGTTGTTTGTTGTTTGTTGTTTGTTGTTTGTTGTTTGTTGTTTGTTGTTTGTTGTTTGTTGTTTGTTGTTTGTTGTTTGTTGTTTGTTGTTTGTTGTTTGTTGTTTGTTGTTTGTTGTTTGTTGTTTGTTGTTTGTTGTTTGTTGTTTGTTGTTTGTTGTTTGTTGTTTGTTGTTTGTTGTTTGTTGTTTGTTGTTTGTTGTTTGTTGTTTGTTGTTTGTTGTTTGTTGTTTGTTGTTTGTTGTTTGTTGTTTGTTGTTTGTTGTTTGTTGTTTGTTGTTTGTTGTTTGTTGTTTGTTGTTTGTTGTTTGTTGTTTGTTGTTTGTTGTTTGTTGTTTGTTGTTTGTTGTTTGTTGTTTGTTGTTTGTTGTTTGTTGTTTGTTGTTTGTTGTTTGTTGTTTGTTGTTTGTTGTTTGTTGTTTGTTGTTTGTTGTTTGTTGTTTGTTGTTTGTTGTTTGTTGTTTGTTGTTTGTTGTTTGTTGTTTGTTGTTTGTTGTTTGTTGTTTGTTGTTTGTTGTTTGTTGTTTGTTGTTTGTTGTTTGTTGTTTGTTGTTTGTTGTTTGTTGTTTGTTGTTTGTTGTTTGTTGTTTGTTGTTTGTTGTTTGTTGTTTGTTGTTTGTTGTTTGTTGTTTGTTGTTTGTTGTTTGTTGTTTGTTGTTTGTTGTTTGTTGTTTGTTGTTTGTTGTTTGTTGTTTGTTGTTTGTTGTTTGTTGTTTGTTGTTTGTTGTTTGTTGTTTGTTGTTTGTTGTTTGTTGTTTGTTGTTTGTTGTTTGTTGTTTGTTGTTTGTTGTTTGTTGTTTGTTGTTTGTTGTTTGTTGTTTGTTGTTTGTTGTTTGTTGTTTGTTGTTTGTTGTTTGTTGTTTGTTGTTTGTTGTTTGTTGTTTGTTGTTTGTTGTTTGTTGTTTGTTGTTTGTTGTTTGTTGTTTGTTGTTTGTTGTTTGTTGTTTGTTGTTTGTTGTTTGTTGTTTGTTGTTCGTTGTTTGTTGTTTGTTGTTCGTTGTTTGTTGTTTGTTGTTCGTTGTTTGTTGTTTGTTGTTCGTCGTTTGTTGTTTGTTGTTCGTCGTTTGTTGTTTGTTGTTCGTCGTTTGTTGTTTGTTGTTCGTCGTTTGTTGTTTGTTGTTCGTCGTTTGTTGTTTGTTGTTCGTCGTTTGTTGTTTGTTGTTCGTCGTTTGTTGTTTGTTGTTCGTCGTTTGTTGTTTGTTGTTCGTTGTTTGTTGTTTGTTGTTCGTTGTTTGTTGTTTGTTGTTCGTTGTTTGTTGTTTGTTGTTCGTTGTTTGTTGTTTGTTGTTCGTTGTTTGTTGTTTGTTGTTCGTTGTTTGTTGTTTGTTGTTCGTTGTTTGTTGTTTGTTGTTCGTTGTTTGTTGTTTGTTGTTCGTTGTTTGTTGTTTGTTGTTCGTTGTTTGTTGTTTGTTCTTCGTTGTTTGTTGTTTGTTCTTCGTTGTTTGTTGTTTGTTCTTCGTTGTTTGTTGCTTGTTCTTCGTTGTTTGTTGCTTGTTCATCGTTGTTTGTTGCTTGTTCTTCGTTGTTTGTTGCTTGTTCTTCGTTGTTTGTTGCTTGTTCTTCGTTGTTTGTTGCTTGTTCTTCGTTGTTTGTTGCTTGTTCTTCGTTGTTTGTTGCTTGTTCTTCGTTGTTTGTTGCTTGTTCTTCGTTGTTTGTTGCTTGTTCTTCGTTGTTTGTTGCTTGTTCTTCGTTGTTTGTTGCTTGTTCATCGTTGTTTGTTGCTTGTTCTTCGTTGTTTGTTGCTTGTTCTTCGTTGATTGTTGCTTGTTCTTCGTTGATTGTTGCTTGTTCTTCGTTGTTTGTTGCTTGTTCTTCGTTGTTTGTTGCTTGTTCTTCGTTGTTTGTTGCTTGTTCTTCGTTGTTTGTTGGTTGTTCTTCGTTGTTCGTTGTTTGTTCTTCGTTGTTCGTTGTTTGTTCTTCGTTGTTCGTTGTTTGTTCTTCGTTGTTCGTTGTTTGTTCTTCGTTGTTCGTTGTTTGTTCTTCGTTCTTCGTTGTTTGTTCTTCGTTGTTTGTTCTTCGTTGTTTGTTCTTCGTTGTTTGTTCTTCGTTGTTTGTTCTTCGTTGTTTGTTCTTCGTTGTTTGTTGTTTGTTCTTCGTTGTTTGTTGTTTGTTCTTCGTTGTTTGTTGTTTGTTCTTCGTTGTTTGTTGTTTGTTCTTCGTTGTTTGTTGTTTGTTCTTCGTTGTTTGTTGTTTGTTCTTCGTTGTTTGTTGTTTGTTCTTCGTTGTTTGTTGTTTGTTCTTCGTTGTTTGTTGTTTGTAGTTTGTTCTTCGTTGTTTGTTGTTTGTTGTTTGTTGTTTGTTCTTCGTTGTTTGTTGTTTGTTCTTCGTTGTTTGTTGTTTGTAGTTTGTTCTTCGTTGTTTGTTGTTTGTTGTTTGTTGTTTGTTCTTCGTTGTTTGTTCTTCGTTGTTTGTTCTTCGTTGTTTGTTGTTTGTTCTTCGTTGTTTGTTGTTTGTTCTTCGTTGTTTGTTGTTTGTTCTTCGTTGTTTGTTGTTTGTTGTTTGTTGTTCGTTGTTTGTTGTTTGTTGTTCGTTGTTTGTTGTTTGTTGTTCGTTGTTTGTTGTTTGTTGTTCGTTGTCTGTTGTTTGTTGTTCGTTGTTTGTTGTTTGTTGTTCGTTCTTTGTTGTTTGTTGTTCGTTGTTTGTTGTTTGTTGTTCGTTGTTTGTTGTTTGTTGTTCGTTGTTTGTTGTTTGTTGTTCGTCGTTTGTTGTTTGTTGTTCGTCGTTTGTTGTTTGTTGTTCGTTGTTTGTTGTTTGTTGTTCGTTGTTTGTTGTTTGTTGTTCGTTGTTTGTTGTTTGTTGTTCGTTGTTTGTTGTTTGTTGTTCGTTGTTTGTTGTTTGTTGTTCGTTGTTTGTTGTTTGTTGTTCGTTGTTTGTTGTTTGTTGTTCGTTGTTTGTTGTTTGTTGTTCGTTGTTTGTTGTTTGTTCTTCGTTGTTTGTTGTTTGTTCTTCGTTGTTTGTTGTTTGTTCTTCGTTGTTTGTTGTTTGTTCTTCGTTGTTTGTTGTTTGTTCTTCGTTGTTTGTTGTTTGTTCTTCGTTGTTTGTTGCTTGTTCATCGTTGTTTGTTGCTTGTTCTTCGTTGTTTGTTGCTTGTTCTTCGTTGTTTGTTGTTTGTTCTTCGTTGTTTGTTGCTTGTTCTTCGTTGTTTGTTGCTTGTTCTTCGTTGTTTGTTGCTTGTTCTTCGTTGTTTGTTGCTTGTTCTTCGTTGTTTGTTGCTTGTTCTTCGTTGTTTGTTGCTTGTTCTTCGTTGTTTGTTGCTTGTTCTTCGTTGTTTGTTGCTTGTTCTTCGTTGTTTGTTGCTTGTTCTTCGTTGTTTGTTGCTTGTTCATCGTTGTTTGTTGCTTGTTCTTCGTTGTTTGTTGCTTGTTCTTCGTTGATTGTTGCTTGTTCTTCGTTGATTGTTGCTTGTTCTTCGTTGTTTGTTGCTTGTTCTTCGTTGTTTGTTGCTTGTTCTTCGTTGTTTGTTGGTTGTTCTTCGTTGTTTGTTGCTTGTTCTTCGTTGTTCGTTGCTTGTTCTTCGTTGTTCGTTGTTTGTTCTTCGTTGTTCGTTGTTTGTTCTTCGTTGTTCGTTGTTTGTTCTTCGTTGTTCGTTGTTTGTTCTTCGTTGTTCGTTGTTTGTTCTTCGTTCTTCGTTGTTTGTTCTTCGTTGTTTGTTCTTCGTTGTTTGTTCTTCGTTGTTTGTTCTTCGTTGTTTGTTCTTCGTTGTTTGTTCTTCGTTGTTTGTTGTTTGTTCTTCGTTGTTTGTTGTTTGTTCTTCGTTGTTTGTTGTTTGTTCATCGTTGTTTGTTGTTTGTTCTTCGTTGTTTGTTGTTTGTTCTTCGTTGTTTGTTGTTTGTTCTTCGTTGTTTGTTGTTTGTTCTTCGTTGTTTGTTGTTTGTTCTTCGTTGTTTGTTGTTTGTAGTTTGTTCTTCGTTGTTTGTTGTTTGTTGTTTGTTGTTTGTTCTTCGTTGTTTGTTGTTTGTTCTTCGTTGTTTGTTGTTTGTAGTTTGTTCTTCGTTGTTTGTTGTTTGTTGTTTGTTGTTTGTTCTTCGTTGTTTGTTCTTCGTTGTTTGTTCTTCGTTGTTTGTTGTTTGTTCTTCGTTGTTTGTTGTTTGTTCTTCGTTGTTTGTTGTTTGTTCTTCGTTGTTTGTTGTTTGTTGTTTGTTCTTCGATGTTTGTTGTTTGTTCTTCGTTGTTTGTTGTTTGTTGTTTGTTCTTCGATGTTTGTTGTTTGTTCTTCGTTGTTTGTTGTTTGTTGTTTGTTCTTCGTTGTTTGTTGTTTGTTGTTTGATGTTTGTTCTTCGTTGTTTGTTGTTTGTTGTTTGTTCTTCGTTGTTTGTTGTTTGTTCTTCGTTGTTTGTTGTTTGTTCTTTGTTGTTTGTTGTTTGTACTTCGTTGTTTGTTGTTTGTTCTTCGTTGTTTGTTCTTCGTTGTTTGTTCTTCGTTGTTTGTTCTTCGTTGTTTGTTCTTCGTTGTTTGTACTTCGTTGTTTGTTCTTCGTTGTTTGTTCTTCTTTGTTTGTCCTTCGTTGTTTGTTCTTCGTTGTTTGTTCTTCGTTGTTTGGTCTTCGTTGTTTGTTCTTCGTTGTTTGTACTTCGTTGTTTGTTCTACGTTGTTTGTTCTTCGTTGTCGGTTCTTCGTTGTTTGTTCTTCGTTGTTTGTTCTTCGTTGTTTGTTGTTTGTTCTTCGTTGTTTGTTGTTTGTTCTTCGTTGTTTGTTGTTTGTTCTTCGTTGTTTGTTGTTTGTTCATCGTTGTTTGTTGTTTGTTCATCGTTGTTTGTTGTTTGTTCTTCGTTGTTTGTTGTTTGTTCTTCGTTGTTTGTTGTTTGTTCTTCGTTGTTTGTTGTTTGTTCTCCGTTGTTTGTTGTTTGTTGTTTGTTCTTCGTTGTTTGTTCTTCGTTGTTTGTTCTTCGTTGTTTGTTGTTTCTTGTTTGTTCTTCGTTGTTTGTTGTTTGTTCTTCGTTGTTTGTTGTTTGTTCTTTGTTGTTTGTTGTTTGTTGTTTGTTCTTCGTTGTTTGTTGTTTGTTCTTCGTTGTTTGTTGTTTGTTCTTCGTTGTTTGTTGTTTGTTGTTTGTCCTTCGTTGTTTCTTGTTTGTTGTTTGTTCTTCGTTGTTTGTTCCTCGTTGCTTGTTCTTCGTTGTTTGTTCTTCGTTTTGTTGTTTGTTGTTTGTTGTTTGTTGTTTGTTGTATGTTGTTTGTTGTATGTTGTTTGTTGTTTGTTGTTTGTTGCTTGTTGTTTGTTGTTTGTTGCTTGTTCTTCGTTGTTTGTTGTTTGTTTTACGTTGTTTGTTGTTTGTTCTTCGTTGTTTGTTGTTTGTTCTTCGTTGTTTGTTGTTTGTTCTTCGTTGTTTGTTGTTTGTTCTTCGTTGTTTGTTGTTTGTTGTTTGTTGTTTGTTCTTCGATGTTTGTTGTTTGTTCTTCGTTGTTTGTTGTTTGTTGTTTGTTCTTCGATGTTTGTTGTTTGTTCTTCGTTGTTTGTTGTTTGTTGTTTGTTCTTCGTTGTTTGTTGTTTGTTGTTTGATGTTTGTTCTTCGTTGTTTGTTGTTTGTTGTTTGTTCTTCGTTGTTTGTTGTTTGTTCTTCGTTGTTTGTTGTTTGTTCTTTGTTGTTTGTTGTTTGTACTTCGTTGTTTGTTGTTTGTTCTTCGTTGTTTGTTCTTCGTTGTTTGTTCTTCGTTGTTTGTTCTTCGTTGTTTGTTCTTCGTTGTTTGTTCTTCGTTGTTTGTACTTCGTTGTTTGTTCTTCGTTGTTTGTTCTTCTTTGTTTGTTCTTCGTTGTTTGTTCTTCGTTGTTTGTTCTTCGTTGTTTGGTCTTCGTTGTTTGTTCTTCGTTGTTTGTTCTTCGTTGTTTGTTCTACGTTGTTTGTTCTTCGTTGTTTGTTCTTCGTTGTTTGTTCTTCGTTGTTTGTTCTTCGTTGTTTGTTGTTTGTTCCTCGTTGTTTGTTGTTTGTTCTTCGTTGTTTGTTGTTTGTTCTTCGTTGTTTGTTGTTTGTTCTTCGTTGTTTGTTGTTTGTTCATCGTTGTTTGTTGTTTGTTCTTCGTTGTTTGTTGTTTGTTCTTCGTTGTTTGTTGTTTGTTCTTCGTTGTTTGTTGTTTGTTCTTCGTTGTTTGTTGTTTGTTCTTCGTTGTTTGTTGTTTGTTGTTTGTTCTTCGTTGTTTGTTGTTTGTTGTTTGTTCTTCGTTGTTTGTTCTTCGTTGTTTGTTCTTCGTTGTTTGTTCTTCGTTGTTTGTTCTTCGTTGTTTGTTCTTCGTTGCTTGTTCTTCGTTGTTTGTTCTTCGTTGTTTGTTCTTCGTTGTTTGTTGTTTGTTGTTTGTTCTTCGTTGTTTGTTCTTCGTTGTTTGTTGTTTGTTGTTTGTTGTTTGTTGTTTGTTCTTCGTTGTTTGTTCTTCGTTGTTTGTTCTTCGTTGTTTGTTCTTCGTTGTTTGTTCTTCGTTGTTTGTTCTTCGTTGCTTGTTCTTCGTTGTTTGTTCTTCGTTGTTTGTTCTTCGTTGTTTGTTCTTCGTTGTTTGTTCTTCGTTGTTTGTTCTTCGTTGTTTGTTCTTCGTTGTTTGTTCTTCGTTGTTTGTTGTTTCTTGTTTGTTCTTCGTTGTTTGTTGTTTGTTCTTCGTTGTTTGTTGTTTGTTCTTCGTTGTTTGTTGTTTGTTCTTCGTTGTTTGTTGTTTGTTCTTCGTTGTTTGTTGTTTGTTCATCGTTGTTTGTTGTTTGTTCTTCGTTGTTTGTTGTTTGTTCTTCGTTGTTTGTTGTTTGTTCTTCGTTGTTTGTTGTTTGTTCTTCGTTGTTTGTTGTTTGTTCTTCGTTGTTTGTTGTTTGTTCTTCGTTGTTTGTTGTTTGTTCTTCGTTGTTTGTTCTTCGTTGTTTGTTCTTCGTTGTTTGTTCTTCGTTGTTTGTTCTTCGTTGTTTGTACTTCGTTGTTTGTTCTTCGTTGTTTGTTCTTCTTTGTTTGTTCTTCGTTGTTTGTTCTTCGTTGTTTGGTCTTCGTTGTTTGGTCTTCGTTGTTTGTTCTTCGTTGTTTGTTCTTCGTTGTTTGTTCTACGTTGTTTGTTCTTCGTTGTTTGTTCTTCGTTGTTTGTTCTTCGTTGTTTGTTCTTCGTTGTTTGTTGTTTGTTCTTCGTTGTTTGTTGTTTGTTCTTCGTTGTTTGTTGTTTGTTCTTCGTTGTTTGTTGTTTGTTCTTCGTTGTTTGTTGTTTGTTCTTCGTTGTTTGTTGTTTGTTCTTCGTTGTTTGTTGTTTGTTGTTTGTTGTTTGTTGTTTGTTGTTTGTTGTTTGTTGTTTGTTGTTTGTTGTTTGTTGTTTGTTGTTTGTTGTTTGTTGTTTGTTGTTTGTTGTTTGTTGTTTGTTGTTTGTTGTTTGTTGTTTGTTGTTTGTTGTTTGTTGTTTGTTGTTTGTTGTTTGTTGTTTGTTGTTTGTTGTTTGTTGTTTGTTGTTTGTTGTTTGTTGTTCGTTGTTTGTTGTTTGTTGTTCGTTGTTTGTTGTTTGTTGTTCGTTGTTTGTTGTTTGTTGTTCGTTGTTTGTTGTTTGTTGTTCGTCGTTTGTTGTTTGTTGTTCGTCGTTTGTTGTTTGTTGTTCGTCGTTTGTTGTTTGTTGTTCGTTGTTTGTTGTTTGTTGTTCGTTGTTTGTTGTTTGTTGTTCGTTGTTTGTTGTTTGTTGTTCGTTGTTTGTTGTTTGTTGTTCGTTGTTTGTTGTTTGTTGTTCGTTGTTTGTTGTTTGTTGTTCGTTGTTTGTTGTTTGTTGTTCGTTGTTTGTTGTTTGTTGTTCGTTGTTTGTTGTTTGTTGTTCGTTGTTTGTTGTTTGTTCTTCGTTGTTTGTTGTTTGTTGTTCGTTGTTTGTTGTTTGTTCTTCGTTGTTTGTTGTTTGTTCTTCGTTGTTTGTTGTTTGTTCTTCGTTGTTTGTTGCTTGTTCATCGTTGTTTGTTGCTTGTTCTTCGTTGTTTGTTGCTTGTTCTTCGTTGTTTGTTGCTTGTTCTTCGTTGTTTGTTGCTTGTTCTTCGTTGTTTGTTGCTTGTTCTTCGTTGTTTGTTGCTTGTTCTTCGTTGTTTGTTGCTTGTTCTTCGTTGTTTGTTGCTTGTTCTTCGTTGTTTGTTGCTTGTTCTTCGTTGTTTGTTGCTTGTTCTTCGTTGTTTGTTGCTTGTTCATCGTTGTTTGTTGCTTGTTCTTCGTTGTTTGTTGCTTGTTCTTCGTTGATTGTTGCTTGTTCTTCGTTGATTGTTGCTTGTTCTTCGTTGTTTGTTGCTTGTTCTTCGTTGTTTGTTGCTTGTTCTTCGTTGTTTGTTGCTTGTTCTTCGTTGTTTGTTGGTTGTTCTTCGTTGTTCGTTGGTTGTTCTTCGTTGTTCGTTGTTTGTTCTTCGTTGTTCGTTGTTTGTTCTTCGTTGTTCGTTGTTTGTTCTTCGTTGTTCGTTGTTTGTTCTTCGTTCTTCGTTGTTTGTTCTTCGTTGTTTGTTCTTCGTTGTTTGTTCTTCGTTGTTTGTTCTTCGTTGTTTGTTCTTCGTTGTTTGTTCTTCGTTGTTTGTTGTTTGTTCTTCGTTGTTTGTTGTTTGTTCTTCGTTGTTTGTTGTTTGTTCTTCGTTGTTTGTTGTTTGTTCTTCGTTGTTTGTTGTTTGTTCTTCGTTGTTTGTTGTTTGTTCTTCGTTGTTTGTTGTTTGTTCTTCGTTGTTTGTTGTTTGTTCTTCGTTGTTTGTTGTTTGTAGTTTGTTCTTCGTTGTTTGTTGTTTGTTGTTTGTTGTTTGTTCTTCGTTGTTTGTTGTTTGTTCTTCGTTGTTTGTTGTTTGTAGTTTGTTCTTCGTTGTTTGTTGTTTGTTGTTTGTTGTTTGTTCTTCGTTGTTTGTTCTTCGTTGTTTGTTCTTCGTTGTTTGTTGTTTGTTCTTCGTTGTTTGTTGTTTGTTCTTCGTTGTTTGTTGTTTGTTCTTCGTTGTTCGTTGTTTGTTGTTTGTTGTTCGTTGTTTGTTGTTTGTTGTTCGTTGTTTGTTGTTTGTTGTTCGTTGTTTGTTGTTTGTTGTTCGTTGTTTGTTGTTTGTTGTTCGTTGTTTGTTGTTTGTTGTTCGTTGTTTGTTGTTTGTTGTTCGTTGTTTGTTGTTTGTTGTTCGTTGTTTGTTGTTTGTTGTTCGTTGTTTGTTGTTTGTTGTTCGTCGTTTGTTGTTTGTTGTTCGTCGTTTGTTGTTTGTTGTTCGTTGTTTGTTGTTTGTTGTTCGTTGTTTGTTGTTTGTTGTTCGTTGTTTGTTGTTTGTTGTTCGTTGTTTGTTGTTTGTTGTTCGTTGTTTGTTGTTTGTTGTTCGTTGTTTGTTGTTTGTTGTTCGTTGTTTGTTGTTTGTTGTTCGTTGTTTGTTGTTTGTTGTTCGTTGTTTGTTGTTTGTTGTTCGTTGTTTGTTGTTTGTTGTTCGTTGTTTGTTGTTTGTTGTTCGTTGTTTGTTGTTTGTTCTTCGTTGTTTGTTGTTTGTTCTTCGTTGTTTGTTGTTTGTTCTTCGTTGTTTGTTGCTTGTTCATCGTTGTTTGTTGCTTGTTCTTCGTTGTTTGTTGCTTGTTCTTCGTTGTTTGTTGTTTGTTCTTCGTTGTTTGTTGCTTGTTCTTCGTTGTTTGTTGCTTGTTCTTCGTTGTTTGTTGCTTGTTCTTCGTTGTTTGTTGCTTGTTCTTCGTTGTTTGTTGCTTGTTCTTCGTTGTTTGTTGCTTGTTCTTCGTTGTTTGTTGCTTGTTCTTCGTTGTTTGTTGCTTGTTCTTCGTTGTTTGTTGCTTGTTCTTCGTTGTTTGTTGCTTGTTCATCGTTGTTTGTTGCTTGTTCTTCGTTGTTTGTTGCTTGTTCTTCGTTGATTGTTGCTTGTTCTTCGTTGATTGTTGCTTGTTCTTCGTTGTTTGTTGCTTGTTCTTCGTTGTTTGTTGCTTGTTCTTCGTTGTTTGTTGGTTGTTCTTCGTTGTTTGTTGCTTGTTCTTCGTTGTTCGTTGTTTGTTCTTCGTTGTTCGTTGTTTGTTCTTCGTTGTTCGTTGTTTGTTCTTCGTTGTTCGTTGTTTGTTCTTCGTTGTTCGTTGTTTGTTCTTCGTTCTTCGTTGTTTGTTCTTCGTTGTTTGTTCTTCGTTGTTTGTTCTTCGTTGTTTGTTCTTCGTTGTTTGTTCTTCGTTGTTTGTTCTTCGTTGTTTGTTGTTTGTTCTTCGTTGTTTGTTGTTTGTTCTTCGTTGTTTGTTGTTTGTTCATCGTTGTTTGTTGTTTGTTCTTCGTTGTTTGTTGTTTGTTCTTCGTTGTTTGTTGTTTGTTCTTCGTTGTTTGTTGTTTGTTCTTCGTTGTTTGTTGTTTGTTCTTCGTTGTTTGTTGTTTGTAGTTTGTTCTTCGTTGTTTGTTGTTTGTTGTTTGTTGTTTGTTGTTTGTTCTTCGTTGTTTGTTGTTTGTTCTTCGTTGTTTGTTGTTTGTAGTTTGTTCTTCGTTGTTTGTTGTTTGTTGTTTGTTGTTTGTTCTTCGTTGTTTGTTCTTCGTTGTTTGTTCTTCGTTGTTTGTTGTTTGTTCTTCGTTGTTTGTTGTTTGTTCTTCGTTGTTTGTTGTTTGTTCTTCGTTGTTTGTTGTTTGTTGTTTGTTCTTCGATGTTTGTTGTTTGTTCTTCGTTGTTTGTTGTTTGTTGTTTGTTCTTCGATGTTTGTTGTTTGTTCTTCGTTGTTTGTTGTTTGTTGTTTGTTCTTCGTTGTTTGTTGTTTGTTGTTTGATGTTTGTTCTTCGTTGTTTGTTGTTTGTTGTTTGTTCTTCGTTGTTTGTTGTTTGTTCTTCGTTGTTTGTTGTTTGTTCTTTGTTGTTTGTTGTTTGTACTTCGTTGTTTGTTGTTTGTTCTTCGTTGTTTGTTCTTCGTTGTTTGTTCTTCGTTGTTTGTTCTTCGTTGTTTGTTCTTCGTTGTTTGTACTTCGTTGTTTGTTCTTCGTTGTTTGTTCTTCTTTGTTTGTCCTTCGTTGTTTGTTCTTCGTTGTTTGTTCTTCGTTGTTTGGTCTTCGTTGTTTGTTCTTCGTTGTTTGTACTTCGTTGTTTGTTCTACGTTGTTTGTTCTTCGTTGTCGGTTCTTCGTTGTTTGTTCTTCGTTGTTTGTTCTTCGTTGTTTGTTGTTTGTTCTTCGTTGTTTGTTGTTTGTTCTTCGTTGTTTGTTGTTTGTTCTTCGTTGTTTGTTGTTTGTTCATCGTTGTTTGTTGTTTGTTCATCGTTGTTTGTTGTTTGTTCTTCGTTGTTTGTTGTTTGTTCTTCGTTGTTTGTTGTTTGTTCTTCGTTGTTTGTTGTTTGTTCTCCGTTGTTTGTTGTTTGTTGTTTGTTCTTCGTTGTTTGTTGTTTGTTCTTCGTTGTTTGTTGTTTGTTCTTTGTTGTTTGTTGTTTGTTGTTTGTTCTTCGTTGTTTGTTGTTTGTTCTTCGTTGTTTGTTGTTTGTTCTTCGTTGTTTGTTGTTTGTTGTTTGTCCTTCGTTGTTTCTTGTTTGTTGTTTGTTCTTCGTTGTTTGTTCCTCGTTGCTTGTTCTTCGTTGTTTGTTCTTCGTTTTGTTGTTTGTTGTTTGTTGTTTGTTGTTTGTTGTATGTTGTTTGTTGTATGTTGTTTGTTGTTTGTTGTTTGTTGCTTGTTGTTTGTTGTTTGTTGCTTGTTCTTCGTTGTTTGTTGTTTGTTTTACGTTGTTTGTTGTTTGTTCTTCGTTGTTTGTTGTTTGTTCTTCGTTGTTTGTTGTTTGTTCTTCGTTGTTTGTTGTTTGTTCTTCGTTGTTTGTTGTTTGTTGTTTGTTCTTCGTTGTTTGTTGTTTGTTCTTCGTTGTTTGTTGTTTGTAGTTTGTTCTTCGTTGTTTGTTGTTTGTTGTTTGTTGTTTGTTCTTCGTTGTTTGTTCTTCGTTGTTTGTTGTTTGTTCTTCGTTGTTTGTTGTTTGTTCTTCGTTGTTTGTTGTTTGTTCTTCGTTGTTTGTTGTTTGTTGTTTGTTCTTCGATGTTTGTTGTTTGTTCTTCGTTGTTTGTTGTTTGTTGTTTGTTCTTCGATGTTTGTTGTTTGTTCTTCGTTGTTTGTTGTTTGTTGTTTGTTCTTCGTTGTTTGTTGTTTGTTGTTTGATGTTTGTTCTTCGTTGTTTGTTGTTTGTTGTTTGTTCTTCGTTGTTTGTTGTTTGTTCTTCGTTGTTTGTTGTTTGTTCTTTGTTGTTTGTTGTTTGTACTTCGTTGTTTGTTGTTTGTTCTTCGTTGTTTGTTCTTCGTTGTTTGTTCTTCGTTGTTTGTTCTTCGTTGTTTGTTCTTCGTTGTTTGTACTTCGTTGTTTGTTCTTCGTTGTTTGTTCTTCTTTGTTTGTTCTTCGTTGTTTGTTCTTCGTTGTTTGGTCTTCGTTGTTTGTTCTTCGTTGTTTGTTCTTCGTTGTTTGTTCTTCGTTGTTTGTTCTACGTTGTTTGTTCTTCGTTGTTTGTTCTTCGTTGTTTGTTCTTCGTTGTTTGTTGTTTGTTCTTCGTTGTTTGTTGTTTGTTCTTCGTTGTTTGTTGTTTTTTCTTCGTTGTTTGTTGTTTGTTCTTCGTTGTTTGTTGTTTGTTCATCGTTGTTTGTTGTTTGTTCTTCGTTGTTTGTTGTTTGTTCTTCGTTGTTTGTTGTTTGTTCTTCGTTGTTTGTTGTTTGTTCTTCGTTGTTTGTTGTTTGTTCTTCGTTGTTTGTTGTTTGTTCTTCGTTGTTTGTTGTTTGTTCTTCGTTGTTTGTTGTTTGTTCTTCGTTGTTTGTTGTTTGTTCTCCGTTGTTTGTTGTTTGTTGTTTGTTCTTCGTTTTTTGTTGTTTGTTGTTTGTTCTTCGTTGTTTGTTGTTTGTTCTTCGTTGTTTGTTGTTTGTTCTTCGTTGTTTGTTGTTTGTTCTTCGTTGTTTGTTCTTCGTTGTTTGTTGTTTGTTGTTTGTTCTTCGTTGTTTGTTGTTTGTTGTTTGTTCTTCGTTGTTTGTTCTTCGTTGTTTGTTCTTCGTTGTTTGTTCTTCGTTGTTTGTTCTTCGTTGTTTGTTCTTCGTTGCTTGTTCTTCGTTGTTTGTTCTTCGTTGTTTGTTCTTCGTTGTTTGTTCTTCGTTGTTTGTTCTTCGTTGTTTGTTCTTCGTTGTTTGTTCTTCGTTGTTTGTTGTTTCTTGTTTGTTCTTCGTTGTTTGTTGTTTGTTCTTCGTTGTTTGTTGTTTGTTCTTCGTTGTTTGTTGTTTGTTCTTCGTTGTTTGTTGTTTGTTCTTCGTTGTTTGTTGTTTGTTCATCGTTGTTTGTTGTTTGTTCTTCGTTGTTTGTTGTTTGTTCTTCGTTGTTTGTTGTTTGTTCTTCGTTGTTTGTTGTTTGTTCTTCGTTGTTTGTTGTTTGTTCTTCGTTGTTTGTTGTTTGTTCTTCGTTGTTTGTTGTTTGTTCTTCGTTGTTTGTTCTTTGTTCTTCGTTGTTTGTTGTTTGTTCTTCGTTGTTTGTTGTTTGTTCTTCGTTGTTTGTTGTTTGTTCTTCGTTGTTTGTTGTTTGTTGTTTGTTCTTCGTTGTTTGTTCATCGTTGTTTGTTCTTCGTTGTTTGTTCTTCGTTGTTTTTTCTTCGTTGTTTGTTCTTCGTTGTTTGTTCTTCGTTGTTTGTTCTTCGTTGTTTGTTCTTCGTTGTTTGTTCTTCGTTGTTTGTTCTTCGTTGTTTGTTCTTCGTTGTTTGTTCTTCGTTGTTTGTTCTTCGTTGTTTGTTCTTCGTTGTTTGTTGTTTCTTGTTTGTTCTTCGTTGTTTGTAGTTTGTTCTTCGTTGTTTGTTGTTTGTTCTTCGTTGTTTGTTGTTTGTTCTTCGTTGTTTGTTGTTTGTTCTTCGTTGTTTGTTGTTTGTTCTTCGTTGTTTGTTGTTTGTTCTTCGTTGTTTGTTGTTTGTTCTTCGTTGTTTGTTGTTTGTTGTTTGTTCTTCGTTGTTTGTTGTTTGTTGTTTGTTCTTGGTTGTTTGTTGTTTGTTGTTTGTTCTTCGTTGTTTGTTGTTTGTTGTTTGTTCTTCGTTGTTTGTTGTTTGTTCTTCGTTGTTTGTTGTTTGTTCTTCGTTGTTTGTTGTTTGTTCTTCGTTGTTTGTTGTTTGTTCTTCGTTGTTTGTTGTTTGTTCTTCGTTCTTTGTTGTTTGTTCTTCGTTATTTGTTGTTTGTTGTTTGTTCTTCGTTGTTTGTTGTTTGTTCTTTGTTGTTTGTTGTTTGTTGTTTGTTCTTCGTTGTTTGTTGTTTGTTCTTCGTTGTTTGTTGTTTGTTCTTCGTTGTTTGTTGTTTGTTGTTTGTCCTTCGTTGTTTCTTGTTTGTTGTTTGTTCTTCGTTGTTTGTTCCTCGTTGCTTGTTCTTCGTTGTTTGTTCTTCGTTTTGTTGTTTGTTGTTTGTTGTTTGTTGTTTGTTGTTTGTTGTATGTTGTTTGTTGTATGTTGTTTGTTGTTTGTTGTTTGTTGTTTGTTGCTTGTTGTTTGTTGTTTGTTGCTTGTTCTTCGTTGTTTGTTGTTTGTTTTACGTTGTTTGTTGTTTGTTCTTCGTTGTTTGTTGTTTGTTCTTCGTTGTTTGTTGTTTGTTCTTCGTTGTTTGTTGTTTGTTCTTCGTTGTTTGTTGTTTGTTGTTTGTTGTTTGTTCTTCGATGTTTGTTGTTTGTTCTTCGTTGTTTGTTGTTTGTTGTTTGTTCTTCGATGTTTGTTGTTTGTTCTTCGTTGTTTGTTGTTTGTTGTTTGTTCTTCGTTGTTTGTTGTTTGTTGTTTGATGTTTGTTCTTCGTTGTTTGTTGTTTGTTGTTTGTTCTTCGTTGTTTGTTGTTTGTTCTTCGTTGTTTGTTGTTTGTTCTTTGTTGTTTGTTGTTTGTACTTCGTTGTTTGTTGTTTGTTCTTCGTTGTTTGTTCTTCGTTGTTTGTTCTTCGTTGTTTGTTCTTCGTTGTTTGTTCTTCGTTGTTTGTTCTTCGTTGTTTGTACTTCGTTGTTTGTTCTTCGTTGTTTGTTCTTCTTTGTTTGTTCTTCGTTGTTTGTTCTTCGTTGTTTGTTCTTCGTTGTTTGGTCTTCGTTGTTTGTTCTTCGTTGTTTGTTCTTCGTTGTTTGTTCTACGTTGTTTGTTCTTCGTTGTTTGTTCTTCGTTGTTTGTTCTTCGTTGTTTGTTCTTCGTTGTTTGTTGTTTGTTCCTCGTTGTTTGTTGTTTGTTCTTCGTTGTTTGTTGTTTGTTCTTCGTTGTTTGTTGTTTGTTCTTCGTTGTTTGTTGTTTGTTCATCGTTGTTTGTTGTTTGTTCTTCGTTGTTTGTTGTTTGTTCTTCGTTGTTTGTTGTTTGTTCTTCGTTGTTTGTTGTTTGTTCTTCGTTGTTTGTTGTTTGTTCTTCGTTGTTTGTTGTTTGTTGTTTGTTCTTCGTTGTTTGTTGTTTGTTGTTTGTTCTTCGTTGTTTGTTCTTCGTTGTTTGTTCTTCGTTGTTTGTTCTTCGTTGTTTGTTCTTCGTTGCTTGTTCTTCGTTGTTTGTTCTTCGTTGTTTGTTCTTCGTTGTTTGTTGTTTGTTGTTTGTTCTTCGTTGTTTGTTCTTCGTTGTTTGTTGTTTGTTGTTTGTTGTTTGTTGTTTGTTCTTCGTTGTTTGTTCTTCGTTGTTTGTTCTTCGTTGTTTGTTCTTCGTTGTTTGTTCTTCGTTGTTTGTTCTTCGTTGCTTGTTCTTCGTTGTTTGTTCTTCGTTGTTTGTTCTTCGTTGTTTGTTCTTCGTTGTTTGTTCTTCGTTGTTTGTTCTTCGTTGTTTGTTCTTCGTTGTTTGTTCTTCGTTGTTTGTTGTTTCTTGTTTGTTCTTCGTTGTTTGTTGTTTGTTCTTCGTTGTTTGTTGTTTGTTCTTCGTTGTTTGTTGTTTGTTCTTCGTTGTTTGTTGTTTGTTCTTCGTTGTTTGTTGTTTGTTCATCGTTGTTTGTTGTTTGTTCTTCGTTGTTTGTTGTTTGTTCTTCGTTGTTTGTTGTTTGTTCTTCGTTGTTTGTTGTTTGTTCTTCGTTGTTTGTTGTTTGTTCTTCGTTGTTTGTTGTTTGTTCTTCGTTGTTTGTTGTTTGTTCTTCGTTGTTTGTTCTTCGTTGTTTGTTCTTCGTTGTTTGTTCTTCGTTGTTTGTTCTTCGTTGTTTGTACTTCGTTGTTTGTTCTTCGTTGTTTGTTCTTCTTTGTTTGTTCTTCGTTGTTTGTTCTTCGTTGTTTGGTCTTCGTTGTTTGGTCTTCGTTGTTTGTTCTTCGTTGTTTGTTCTTCGTTGTTTGTTCTACGTTGTTTGTTCTTCGTTGTTTGTTCTTCGTTGTTTGTTCTTCGTTGTTTGTTCTTCGTTGTTTGTTGTTTGTTCTTCGTTGTTTGTTGTTTGTTCATCGTTGTTTGTTGTTTGTTCTTCGTTGTTTGTTGTTTGTTCTTCGTTGTTTGTTGTTTGTTCTTCGTTGTTTGTTGTTTGTTCTTCGTTGTTTGTTGTTTGTTCTTCGTTGTTTGTTGTTTGTTCTTCGTTGTTTGTTGTTTGTTCTTCGTTGTTTGTTGTTTGTTCTTCGTTGTTTGTTGTTTGTTCTCCGTTGTTTGTTGTTTGTTGTTTGTTCTTCGTTTTTTGTTGTTTGTTGTTTGTTCTTCGTTGTTTGTTGTTTGTTCTTCGTTGTTTGTTGTTTGTTCTTCGTTGTTTGTTGTTTGTTGTTTGTTCTTCGTTGTTTGTTCTTCGTTGTTTGTTGTTTGTTGTTTGTTCTTCGTTGTTTGTTGTTTGTTGTTTGTTCTTCGTTGTTTGTTCTTCGTTGTTTGTTCTTCGTTGTTTGTTCTTCGTTGTTTGTTCTTCGTTGTTTGTTCTTCGTTGCTTGTTCTTCGTTGTTTGTTCTTCGTTGTTTGTTCTTCGTTGTTTGTTCTTCGTTGTTTGTTCTTCGTTGTTTGTTCTTCGTTGTTTGTTCTTCGTTGTTTGTTGTTTCTTGTTTGTTCTTCGTTGTTTGTTGTTTGTTCTTCGTTGTTTGTTGTTTGTTCTTCGTTGTTTGTTGTTTGTTCTTCGTTGTTTGTTGTTTGTTCTTCGTTGTTTGTTGTTTGTTCATCGTTGTTTGTTGTTTGTTCTTCGTTGTTTGTTGTTTGTTCTTCGTTGTTTGTTGTTTGTTCTTCGTTGTTTGTTGTTTGTTCTTCGTTGTTTGTTGTTTGTTCTTCGTTGTTTGTTGTTTGTTCTTCGTTGTTTGTTGTTTGTTCTTCGTTGTTTGTTGTTTGTTCTTCGTTGTTTGTTCTTTGTTCTTCGTTGTTTGTTGTTTGTTCTTCGTTGTTTGTTGTTTGTTCTTCGTTGTTTGTTGTTTGTTCTTCGTTGTTTGTTGTTTGTTCTTCGTTGTTTGTTCATCGTTGTTTGTTCTTCGTTGTTTGTTCTTCGTTGTTTTTTCTTCGTTGTTTGTTCTTCGTTGTTTGTTCTTCGTTGTTTGTTCTTCGTTGTTTGTTCTTCGTTGTTTGTTCTTCGTTGTTTGTTCTTCGTTGTTTGTTCTTCGTTGTTTGTTCTTCGTTGTTTGTTCTTCGTTGTTTGTTCTTCGTTGTTTGTTCTTCGTTGTTTGTTCTTCGTTGTTTGTTGTTTCTTGTTTGTTCTTCGTTGTTTGTAGTTTGTTCTTCGTTGTTTGTTGTTTGTTCTTCGTTGTTTGTTGTTTGTTCTTCGTTGTTTGTTGTTTGTTCTTCGTTGTTTGTTGTTTGTTCTTCGTTGTTTGTTGTTTGTTCTTCGTTGTTTGTTGTTTGTTCTTCGTTGTTTGTTGTTTGTTGTTTGTTCTTCGTTGTTTGTTGTTTGTTGTTTGTTCTTGGTTGTTTGTTGTTTGTTGTTTGTTCTTCGTTGTTTGTTGTTTGTTGTTTGTTCTTCGTTGTTTGTTGTTTGTTCTTCGTTGTTTGTTGTTTGTTCTTCGTTGTTTGTTGTTTGTTCTTCGTTGTTTGTTGTTTGTTCTTCGTTGTTTGTTGTTTGTTCTTCGTTGTTTGTTGTTTGTTCTTCGTTCTTTGTTGTTTGTTCTTCGTTATTTGTTGTTTGTTGTTTGTTCTTCGTTGTTTGTTGTTTGTTCTTTGTTGTTTGTTGTTTGTTGTTTGTTCTTCGTTGTTTGTTGTTTGTTCTTCGTTGTTTGTTGTTTGTTCTTCGTTGTTTGTTGTTTGTTGTTTGTCCTTCGTTGTTTCTTGTTTGTTGTTTGTTCTTCGTTGTTTGTTCCTCGTTGCTTGTTCTTCGTTGTTTGTTCTTCGTTTTGTTGTTTGTTGTTTGTTGTTTGTTGTTTGTTGTTTGTTGTTTGTTGTATGTTGTTTGTTGTATGTTGTTTGTTGTTTGTTGTTTGTTGCTTGTTGTTTGTTGTTTGTTGCTTGTTCTTCGTTGTTTGTTGTTTGTTTTACGTTGTTTGTTGTTTGTTCTTCGTTGTTTGTTGTTTGTTCTTCGTTGTTTGTTGTTTGTTCTTCGTTGTTTGTTGTTTGTTCTTCGTTGTTTGTTGTTTGTTCTTCGTTGTTTGTTGTTTGTTGTTTGTTGTTTGTTGTTTGTTGTTTGTCGTTTGTTGTTCGTTGTTCGTTGTTCGTTGTTCGTTGTTCGTTGTTCGTTGTTCGTTGTTTGTGGTTTGTTGTTTGTTGTTTGTTGTTAGTTGTTTGTGGTTTGTTGTTTGTTGTTTGTTGTTTGTTGTTTGTTGTTTGTTGTTTGTTGTTTGTTGTTTGTTGTTTGTTGTTTGTTGTTTGTTGTTTGTTGTTTGTTGTTTGTTGTTTGTTGTTTGTTGTTTGTGGTTTGTTGTTTGTTGTTTGTTGTTTGTTGTTTGTTGTTTGTTGTTTGTTGTTTGTTGTTTGTTGTTTGTTGTTTGTTGTTTGTTGTTTGTTGTTTGTTGTTTGTTGTTTGTTGTTTGTTGTTTGTTGTTTGTTGTTTGTTGTTTGTTGTTTGTTGTTTGTTGTTTGTTGTTTGTTGTTTGTTGTTTGTTGTTTGTTGTTTGTTGTTTGTTGTTTGTTGTTTGTTGTTTGTTGTTTGTTGTTTGTTGTTTGTTGTTTGTTGTTTGTTGTTTGTTGTTTGTTGTTTGTTGTTTGTTGTTTGTTGTTTGTTGTTTGTTGTTTGTTGTTTGTTGTTTGTTGTTTGTTGTTTGTTGTTTGTTGTTTGTTGTTTGTTGTTTGTTGTTTGTTGTTTGTTGTTTGTTGTTTGTTGTTTGTTGTTTGTTGTTTGTTGTTTGTTGTTTGTTGTTTGTTGTTTGTTGTTTGTTGTTTGTTGTTTGTTGTTTGTTGTTTGTTGTTTGTTGTTTGTTGTTTGTTGTTTGTTGTTTGTTGTTTGTTGTTTGTTGTTTGTTGTTTGTTGTTTGTTCTTCGTTGTTTGTTCTTCGTTGTTTGTTCTTCGTTGTTTGTTCTTCGTTGTTTGTTCTTCGTTGTTTGTTCTTCGTTGTTTGTTGTTTGTTCTTCGTTGTTTGTTGTTTGTTCATCGTTGTTTGTTGTTTGTTCTTCGTTGTTTGTTGTTTGTTCTTCGTTGTTTGTTGTTTGTTCATCGTTGTTTGTTGTTTGTTCTTCGTTGTTTGTTGTTTGTTCTTCGTTGTTTGTTGTTTGTTCTTCGTTGTTTGTTGTTTGTTCTTCGTTGTTTGTTGTTTGTTCTTCGTTGTTTGTTGTTTGTTGTTTGTTGTTTGTTGTTTGTTGTTTGTTGTTTGTTGTTTGTTGTTTGTTGTTTGTTGTTTGTTGTTTGTTGTTTGTTGTTTGTTGTTTGTTGTTTGTTGTTTGTTGTTTGTTGTTTGTTGTTTGTTGTTTGTTGTTTGTTGTTTGTTGTTTGTTGTTTGTTGTTTGTTGTTTGTTGTTTGTTGTTTGTTGTTTGTTGTTTGTTGTTCGTTGTTTGTTGTTTGTTGTTCGTTGTTTGTTGTTTGTTGTTCGTTGTTTGTTGTTTGTTGTTCGTTGTTTGTTGTTTGTTGTTCGTCGTTTGTTGTTTGTTGTTCGTCGTTTGTTGTTTGTTGTTCGTCGTTTGTTGTTTGTTGTTCGTTGTTTGTTGTTTGTTGTTCGTTGTTTGTTGTTTGTTGTTCGTTGTTTGTTGTTTGTTGTTCGTTGTTTGTTGTTTGTTGTTCGTTGTTTGTTGTTTGTTGTTCGTTGTTTGTTGTTTGTTGTTCGTTGTTTGTTGTTTGTTGTTCGTTGTTTGTTGTTTGTTGTTCGTTGTTTGTTGTTTGTTGTTCGTTGTTTGTTGTTTGTTGTTCGTTGTTTGTTGTTTGTTCTTCGTTGTTTGTTGTTTGTTCTTCGTTGTTTGTTGTTTGTTCTTCGTTGTTTGTTGTTTGTTCTTCGTTGTTTGTTGTTTGTTCTTCGTTGTTTGTTGCTTGTTCATCGTTGTTTGTTGCTTGTTCTTCGTTGTTTGTTGCTTGTTCTTCGTTGTTTGTTGCTTGTTCTTCGTTGTTTGTTGCTTGTTCTTCGTTGTTTGTTGCTTGTTCTTCGTTGTTTGTTGCTTGTTCTTCGTTGTTTGTTGCTTGTTCTTCGTTGTTTGTTGCTTGTTCTTCGTTGTTTGTTGCTTGTTCTTCGTTGTTTGTTGCTTGTTCTTCGTTGTTTGTTGCTTGTTCATCGTTGTTTGTTGCTTGTTCTTCGTTGTTTGTTGCTTGTTCTTCGTTGATTGTTGCTTGTTCTTCGTTGATTGTTGCTTGTTCTTCGTTGTTTGTTGCTTGTTCTTCGTTGTTTGTTGCTTGTTCTTCGTTGTTTGTTGCTTGTTCTTCGTTGTTCGTTGGTTGTTCTTCGTTGTTCGTTGTTTGTTCTTCGTTGTTCGTTGTTTGTTCTTCGTTGTTCGTTGTTTGTTCTTCGTTGTTCGTTGTTTGTTCTTCGTTCTTCGTTGTTTGTTCTTCGTTGTTTGTTCTTCGTTGTTTGTTCTTCGTTGTTTGTTCTTCGTTGTTTGTTCTTCGTTGTTTGTTCTTCGTTGTTTGTTGTTTGTTCTTCGTTGTTTGTTGTTTGTTCTTCGTTGTTTGTTGTTTGTTCTTCGTTGTTTGTTGTTTGTTCTTCGTTGTTTGTTGTTTGTTCTTCGTTGTTTGTTGTTTGTTCTTCGTTGTTTGTTGTTTGTTCTTCGTTGTTTGTTGTTTGTTCTTCGTTGTTTGTTGTTTGTAGTTTGTTCTTCGTTGTTTGTTGTTTGTTGTTTGTTGTTTGTTCTTCGTTGTTTGTTGTTTGTTCTTCGTTGTTTGTTGTTTGTAGTTTGTTCTTCGTTGTTTGTTGTTTGTTGTTTGTTGTTTGTTCTTCGTTGTTTGTTCTTCGTTGTTTGTTCTTCGTTGTTTGTTGTTTGTTCTTCGTTGTTTGTTGTTTGTTCTTCGTTGTTTGTTGTTTGTTCTTCGTTGTTTGTTGTTTGTTGTTTGTTGTTCGTTGTTTGTTGTTTGTTGTTCGTTGTTTGTTGTTTGTTGTTCGTTGTTTGTTGTTTGTTGTTCGTTGTTTGTTGTTTGTTGTTCGTTGTTTGTTGTTTGTTGTTCGTTGTTTGTTGTTTGTTGTTCGTTGTTTGTTGTTTGTTGTTCGTTGTTTGTTGTTTGTTGTTCGTTGTTTGTTGTTTGTTGTTCGTCGTTTGTTGTTTGTTGTTCGTCGTTTGTTGTTTGTTGTTCGTTGTTTGTTGTTTGTTGTTCGTTGTTTGTTGTTTGTTGTTCGTTGTTTGTTGTTTGTTGTTCGTTGTTTGTTGTTTGTTGTTCGTTGTTTGTTGTTTGTTGTTCGTTGTTTGTTGTTTGTTGTTCGTTGTTTGTTGTTTGTTGTTCGTTGTTTGTTGTTTGTTGTTCGTTGTTTGTTGTTTGTTGTTCGTTGTTTGTTGTTTGTTGTTCGTTGTTTGTTGTTTGTTGTTCGTTGTTTGTTGTTTGTTCTTCGTTGTTTGTTGTTTGTTCTTCGTTGTTTGTTGTTTGTTCTTCGTTGTTTGTTGCTTGTTCATCGTTGTTTGTTGCTTGTTCTTCGTTGTTTGTTGCTTGTTCTTCGTTGTTTGTTGTTTGTTCTTCGTTGTTTGTTGCTTGTTCTTCGTTGTTTGTTGCTTGTTCTTCGTTGTTTGTTGCTTGTTCTTCGTTGTTTGTTGCTTGTTCTTCGTTGTTTGTTGCTTGTTCTTCGTTGTTTGTTGCTTGTTCTTCGTTGTTTGTTGCTTGTTCTTCGTTGTTTGTTGCTTGTTCTTCGTTGTTTGTTGCTTGTTCTTCGTTGTTTGTTGCTTGTTCATCGTTGTTTGTTGCTTGTTCTTCGTTGTTTGTTGCTTGTTCTTCGTTGATTGTTGCTTGTTCTTCGTTGATTGTTGCTTGTTCTTCGTTGTTTGTTGCTTGTTCTTCGTTGTTTGTTGCTTGTTCTTCGTTGTTTGTTGGTTGTTCTTCGTTGTTTGTTGCTTGTTCTTCGTTGTTCGTTGTTTGTTCTTCGTTGTTCGTTGTTTGTTCTTCGTTGTTCGTTGTTTGTTCTTCGTTGTTCGTTGTTTGTTCTTCGTTGTTCGTTGTTTGTTCTTCGTTCTTCGTTGTTTGTTCTTCGTTGTTTGTTCTTCGTTGTTTGTTCTTCGTTGTTTGTTCTTCGTTGTTTGTTCTTCGTTGTTTGTTCTTCGTTGTTTGTTGTTTGTTCTTCGTTGTTTGTTGTTTGTTCTTCGTTGTTTGTTGTTTGTTCATCGTTGTTTGTTGTTTGTTCTTCGTTGTTTGTTGTTTGTTCTTCGTTGTTTGTTGTTTGTTCTTCGTTGTTTGTTGTTTGTTCTTCGTTGTTTGTTGTTTGTTCTTCGTTGTTTGTTGTTTGTAGTTTGTTCTTCGTTGTTTGTTGTTTGTTGTTTGTTGTTTGTTCTTCGTTGTTTGTTGTTTGTTCTTCGTTGTTTGTTGTTTGTAGTTTGTTCTTCGTTGTTTGTTGTTTGTTGTTTGTTGTTTGTTCTTCGTTGTTTGTTCTTCGTTGTTTGTTCTTCGTTGTTTGTTGTTTGTTCTTCGTTGTTTGTTGTTTGTTCTTCGTTGTTTGTTGTTTGTTCTTCGTTGTTTGTTGTTTGTTGTTTGTTCTTCGATGTTTGTTGTTTGTTCTTCGTTGTTTGTTGTTTGTTGTTTGTTCTTCGATGTTTGTTGTTTGTTCTTCGTTGTTTGTTGTTTGTTGTTTGTTCTTCGTTGTTTGTTGTTTGTTGTTTGATGTTTGTTCTTCGTTGTTTGTTGTTTGTTGTTTGTTCTTCGTTGTTTGTTGTTTGTTCTTCGTTGTTTGTTGTTTGTTCTTTGTTGTTTGTTGTTTGTACTTCGTTGTTTGTTGTTTGTTCTTCGTTGTTTGTTCTTCGTTGTTTGTTCTTCGTTGTTTGTTCTTCGTTGTTTGTTCTTCGTTGTTTGTACTTCGTTGTTTGTTCTTCGTTGTTTGTTCTTCTTTGTTTGTCCTTCGTTGTTTGTTCTTCGTTGTTTGTTCTTCGTTGTTTGGTCTTCGTTGTTTGTTCTTCGTTGTTTGTACTTCGTTGTTTGTTCTACGTTGTTTGTTCTTCGTTGTCGGTTCTTCGTTGTTTGTTCTTCGTTGTTTGTTCTTCGTTGTTTGTTGTTTGTTCTTCGTTGTTTGTTGTTTGTTCTTCGTTGTTTGTTGTTTGTTCTTCGTTGTTTGTTGTTTGTTCATCGTTGTTTGTTGTTTGATCATCGTTGTTTGTTGTTTGTTCTTCGTTGTTTGTTGTTTGTTCTTCGTTGTTTGTTGTTTGTTCTTCGTTGTTTGTTGTTTGTTCTCCGTTGTTTGTTGTTTGTTGTTTGTTCTTCGTTGTTTGTTCTTCGTTGTTTGTTCTTCGTTGTTTGTTGTTTCTTGTTTGTTCTTCGTTGTTTGTTGTTTGTTCTTCGTTGTTTGTTGTTTGTTCTTTGTTGTTTGTTGTTTGTTGTTTGTTCTTCGTTGTTTGTTGTTTGTTCTTCGTTGTTTGTTGTTTGTTCTTCGTTGTTTGTTGTTTGTTGTTTGTCCTTCGTTGTTTCTTGTTTGTTGTTTGTTCTTCGTTGTTTGTTCCTCGTTGCTTGTTCTTCGTTGTTTGTTCTTCGTTTTGTTGTTTGTTGTTTGTTGTTTGTTGTTTGTTGTATGTTGTTTGTTGTATGTTGTTTGTTGTTTGTTGTTTGTTGCTTGTTGTTTGTTGTTTGTTGCTTGTTCTTCGTTGTTTGTTGTTTGTTTTACGTTGTTTGTTGTTTGTTCTTCGTTGTTTGTTGTTTGTTCTTCGTTGTTTGTTGTTTGTTCTTCGTTGTTTGTTGTTTGTTCTTCGTTGTTTGTTGTTTGTTGTTTGTTCTTCGTTGTTTGTTGTTTGTTCTTCGTTGTTTGTTGTTTGTAGTTTGTTCTTCGTTGTTTGTTGTTTGTTGTTTGTTGTTTGTTCTTCGTTGTTTGTTCTTCGTTGTTTGTTGTTTGTTCTTCGTTGTTTGTTGTTTGTTCTTCGTTGTTTGTTGTTTGTTCTTCGTTGTTTGTTGTTTGTTGTTTGTTCTTCGATGTTTGTTGTTTGTTCTTCGTTGTTTGTTGTTTGTTGTTTGTTCTTCGATGTTTGTTGTTTGTTCTTCGTTGTTTGTTGTTTGTTGTTTGTTCTTCGTTGTTTGTTGTTTGTTGTTTGATGTTTGTTCTTCGTTGTTTGTTGTTTGTTGTTTGTTCTTCGTTGTTTGTTGTTTGTTCTTCGTTGTTTGTTGTTTGTTCTTTGTTGTTTGTTGTTTGTACTTCGTTGTTTGTTGTTTGTTCTTCGTTGTTTGTTCTTCGTTGTTTGTTCTTCGTTGTTTGTTCTTCGTTGTTTGTTCTTCGTTGTTTGTACTTCGTTGTTTGTTCTTCGTTGTTTGTTCTTCTTTGTTTGTTCTTCGTTGTTTGTTCTTCGTTGTTTGGTCTTCGTTGTTTGTTCTTCGTTGTTTGTTCTTCGTTGTTTGTTCTTCGTTGTTTGTTCTACGTTGTTTGTTCTTCGTTGTTTGTTCTTCGTTGTTTGTTCTTCGTTGTTTGTTGTTTGTTCTTCGTTGTTTGTTGTTTGTTCTTCGTTGTTTGTTGTTTTTTCTTCGTTGTTTGTTGTTTGTTCTTCGTTGTTTGTTGTTTGTTCATCGTTGTTTGTTGTTTGTTCTTCGTTGTTTGTTGTTTGTTCTTCGTTGTTTGTTGTTTGTTCTTCGTTGTTTGTTGTTTGTTCTTCGTTGTTTGTTGTTTGTTCTTCGTTGTTTGTTGTTTGTTCTTCGTTGTTTGTTGTTTGTTCTTCGTTGTTTGTTGTTTGTTCTTCGTTGTTTGTTGTTTGTTCTCCGTTGTTTGTTGTTTGTTGTTTGTTCTTCGTTTTTTGTTGTTTGTTGTTTGTTCTTCGTTGTTTGTTGTTTGTTCTTCGTTGTTTGTTGTTTGTTCTTCGTTGTTTGTTGTTTGTTCTTCGTTGTTTGTTCTTCGTTGTTTGTTGTTTGTTGTTTGTTCTTCGTTGTTTGTTGTTTGTTGTTTGTTCTTCGTTGTTTGTTCTTCGTTGTTTGTTCTTCGTTGTTTGTTCTTCGTTGTTTGTTCTTCGTTGTTTGTTCTTCGTTGCTTGTTCTTCGTTGTTTGTTCTTCGTTGTTTGTTCTTCGTTGTTTGTTCTTCGTTGTTTGTTCTTCGTTGTTTGTTCTTCGTTGTTTGTTCTTCGTTGTTTGTTGTTTCTTGTTTGTTCTTCGTTGTTTGTTGTTTGTTCTTCGTTGTTTGTTGTTTGTTCTTCGTTGTTTGTTGTTTGTTCTTCGTTGTTTGTTGTTCGTTCTTCGTTGTTTGTTGTTTGTTCATCGTTGTTTGTTGTTTGTTCTTCGTTGTTTGTTGTTTGTTCTTCGTTGTTTGTTGTTTGTTCTTCGTTGTTTGTTGTTTGTTCTTCGTTGTTTGTTGTTTGTTCTTCGTTGTTTGTTGTTTGTTCTTCGTTGTTTGTTGTTTGTTCTTCGTTGTTTGTTCTTTGTTCTTCGTTGTTTGTTGTTTGTTCTTCGTTGTTTGTTGTTTGTTCTTCGTTGTTTGTTGTTTGTTCTTCGTTGTTTGTTGTTTGTTGTTTGTTCTTCGTTGTTTGTTCATCGTTGTTTGTTCTTCGTTGTTTGTTCTTCGTTGTTTTTTCTTCGTTGTTTGTTCTTCGTTGTTTGTTCTTCGTTGTTTGTTCTTCGTTGTTTGTTCTTCGTTGTTTGTTCTTCGTTGTTTGTTCTTCGTTGTTTGTTCTTCGTTGTTTGTTCTTCGTTGTTTGTTCTTCGTTGTTTGTTCTTCGTTGTTTGTTGTTTCTTGTTTGTTCTTCGTTGTTTGTAGTTTGTTCTTCGTTGTTTGTTGTTTGTTCTTCGTTGTTTGTTGTTTGTTCTTCGTTGTTTGTTGTTTGTTCTTCGTTGTTTGTTGTTTGTTCTTCGTTGTTTGTTGTTTGTTCTTCGTTGTTTGTTGTTTGTTCTTCGTTGTTTGTTGTTTGTTGTTTGTTCTTCGTTGTTTGTTGTTTGTTGTTTGTTCTTGGTTGTTTGTTGTTTGTTGTTTGTTCTTCGTTGTTTGTTGTTTGTTGTTTGTTCTTCGTTGTTTGTTGTTTGTTCTTCGTTGTTTGTTGTTTGTTCTTCGTTGTTTGTTGTTTGTTCTTCGTTGTTTGTTGTTTGTTCTTCGTTGTTTGTTGTTTGTTCTTCGTTCTTTGTTGTTTGTTCTTCGTTATTTGTTGTTTGTTGTTTGTTCTTCGTTGTTTGTTGTTTGTTCTTTGTTGTTTGTTGTTTGTTGTTTGTTCTTCGTTGTTTGTTGTTTGTTCTTCGTTGTTTGTTGTTTGTTCTTCGTTGTTTGTTGTTTGTTGTTTGTCCTTCGTTGTTTCTTGTTTGTTGTTTGTTCTTCGTTGTTTGTTCCTCGTTGCTTGTTCTTCGTTGTTTGTTCTTCGTTTTGTTGTTTGTTGTTTGTTGTTTGTTGTTTGTTGTTTGTTGTATGTTGTTTGTTGTATGTTGTTTGTTGTTTGTTGTTTGTTGCTTGTTGTTTGTTGTTTGTTGCTTGTTCTTCGTTGTTTGTTGTTTGTTTTACGTTGTTTGTTGTTTGTTCTTCGTTGTTTGTTGTTTGTTCTTCGTTGTTTGTTGTTTGTTCTTCGTTGTTTGTTGTTTGTTCTTCGTTGTTTGTTGTTTGTTCTTCGTTGTTTGTTGTTTGTTGTTTGTTGTTTGTTCTTCGATGTTTGTTGTTTGTTCTTCGTTGTTTGTTGTTTGTTGTTTGTTCTTCGATGTTTGTTGTTTGTTCTTCGTTGTTTGTTGTTTGTTGTTTGTTCTTCGTTGTTTGTTGTTTGTTGTTTGATGTTTGTTCTTCGTTGTTTGTTGTTTGTTGTTTGTTCTTCGTTGTTTGTTGTTTGTTCTTCGTTGTTTGTTGTTTGTTCTTTGTTGTTTGTTGTTTGTACTTCGTTGTTTGTTGTTTGTTCTTCGTTGTTTGTTCTTCGTTGTTTGTTCTTCGTTGTTTGTTCTTCGTTGTTTGTTCTTCGTTGTTTGTTCTTCGTTGTTTGTACTTCGTTGTTTGTTCTTCGTTGTTTGTTCTTCTTTGTTTGTTCTTCGTTGTTTGTTCTTCGTTGTTTGTTCTTCGTTGTTTGGTCTTCGTTGTTTGTTCTTCGTTGTTTGTTCTTCGTTGTTTGTTCTACGTTGTTTGTTCTTCGTTGTTTGTTCTTCGTTGTTTGTTCTTCGTTGTTTGTTCTTCGTTGTTTGTTGTTTGTTCCTCGTTGTTTGTTGTTTGTTCTTCGTTGTTTGTTGTTTGTTCTTCGTTGTTTGTTGTTTGTTCTTCGTTGTTTGTTGTTTGTTCATCGTTGTTTGTTGTTTGTTCTTCGTTGTTTGTTGTTTGTTCTTCGTTGTTTGTTGTTTGTTCTTCGTTGTTTGTTGTTTGTTCTTCGTTGTTTGTTGTTTGTTCTTCGTTGTTTGTTGTTTGTTGTTTGTTCTTCGTTGTTTGTTGTTTGTTGTTTGTTCTTCGTTGTTTGTTCTTCGTTGTTTGTTCTTCGTTGTTTGTTCTTCGTTGTTTGTTCTTCGTTGTTTGTTCTTCGTTGCTTGTTCTTCGTTGTTTGTTCTTCGTTGTTTGTTCTTCGTTGTTTGTTGTTTGTTGTTTGTTCTTCGTTGTTTGTTCTTCGTTGTTTGTTGTTTGTTGTTTGTTGTTTGTTGTTTGTTCTTCGTTGTTTGTTCTTCGTTGTTTGTTCTTCGTTGTTTGTTCTTCGTTGTTTGTTCTTCGTTGTTTGTTCTTCGTTGCTTGTTCTTCGTTGTTTGTTCTTCGTTGTTTGTTCTTCGTTGTTTGTTCTTCGTTGTTTGTTCTTCGTTGTTTGTTCTTCGTTGTTTGTTCTTCGTTGTTTGTTCTTCGTTGTTTGTTGTTTCTTGTTTGTTCTTCGTTGTTTGTTGTTTGTTCTTCGTTGTTTGTTGTTTGTTCTTCGTTGTTTGTTGTTTGTTCTTCGTTGTTTGTTGTTTGTTCTTCGTTGTTTGTTGTTTGTTCATCGTTGTTTGTTGTTTGTTCTTCGTTGTTTGTTGTTTGTTCTTCGTTGTTTGTTGTTTGTTCTTCGTTGTTTGTTGTTTGTTCTTCGTTGTTTGTTGTTTGTTCTTCGTTGTTTGTTGTTTGTTCTTCGTTGTTTGTTGTTTGTTCTTCGTTGTTTGTTCTTCGTTGTTTGTTCTTCGTTGTTTGTTCTTCGTTGTTTGTTCTTCGTTGTTTGTACTTCGTTGTTTGTTCTTCGTTGTTTGTTCTTCTTTGTTTGTTCTTCGTTGTTTGTTCTTCGTTGTTTGGTCTTCGTTGTTTGGTCTTCGTTGTTTGTTCTTCGTTGTTTGTTCTTCGTTGTTTGTTCTACGTTGTTTGTTCTTCGTTGTTTGTTCTTCGTTGTTTGTTCTTCGTTGTTTGTTCTTCGTTGTTTGTTGTTTGTTCTTCGTTGTTTGTTGTTTGTTCTTCGTTGTTTGTTGTTTTTTCTTCGTTGTTTGTTGTTTGTTCTTCGTTGTTTGTTGTTTGTTCATCGTTGTTTGTTGTTTGTTCTTCGTTGTTTGTTGTTTGTTCTTCGTTGTTTGTTGTTTGTTCTTCGTTGTTTGTTGTTTGTTCTTCGTTGTTTGTTGTTTGTTCTTCGTTGTTTGTTGTTTGTTCTTCGTTGTTTGTTGTTTGTTCTTCGTTGTTTGTTGTTTGTTCTTCGTTGTTTGTTGTTTGTTCTCCGTTGTTTGTTGTTTGTTGTTTGTTCTTCGTTTTTTGTTGTTTGTTGTTTGTTCTTCGTTGTTTGTTGTTTGTTCTTCGTTGTTTGTTGTTTGTTCTTCGTTGTTTGTTGTTTGTTGTTTGTTCTTCGTTGTTTGTTCTTCGTTGTTTGTTGTTTGTTGTTTGTTCTTCGTTGTTTGTTGTTTGTTGTTTGTTCTTCGTTGTTTGTTCTTCGTTGTTTGTTCTTCGTTGTTTGTTCTTCGTTGTTTGTTCTTCGTTGTTTGTTCTTCGTTGCTTGTTCTTCGTTGTTTGTTCTTCGTTGTTTGTTCTTCGTTGTTTGTTCTTCGTTGTTTGTTCTTCGTTGTTTGTTCTTCGTTGTTTGTTCTTCGTTGTTTGTTGTTTCTTGTTTGTTCTTCGTTGTTTGTTGTTTGTTCTTCGTTGTTTGTTGTTTGTTCTTCGTTGTTTGTTGTTTGTTCTTCGTTGTTTGTTGTTTGTTCTTCGTTGTTTGTTGTTTGTTCATCGTTGTTTGTTGTTTGTTCTTCGTTGTTTGTTGTTTGTTCTTCGTTGTTTGTTGTTTGTTCTTCGTTGTTTGTTGTTTGTTCTTCGTTGTTTGTTGTTTGTTCTTCGTTGTTTGTTGTTTGTTCTTCGTTGTTTGTTGTTTGTTCTTCGTTGTTTGTTGTTTGTTCTTCGTTGTTTGTTCTTTGTTCTTCGTTGTTTGTTGTTTGTTCTTCGTTGTTTGTTGTTTGTTCTTCGTTGTTTGTTGTTTGTTCTTCGTTGTTTGTTGTTTGTTCTTCGTTGTTTGTTCATCGTTGTTTGTTCTTCGTTGTTTGTTCTTCGTTGTTTTTTCTTCGTTGTTTGTTCTTCGTTGTTTGTTCTTCGTTGTTTGTTCTTCGTTGTTTGTTCTTCGTTGTTTGTTCTTCGTTGTTTGTTCTTCGTTGTTTGTTCTTCGTTGTTTGTTCTTCGTTGTTTGTTCTTCGTTGTTTGTTCTTCGTTGTTTGTTCTTCGTTGTTTGTTCTTCGTTGTTTGTTGTTTCTTGTTTGTTCTTCGTTGTTTGTAGTTTGTTCTTCGTTGTTTGTTGTTTGTTCTTCGTTGTTTGTTGTTTGTTCTTCGTTGTTTGTTGTTTGTTCTTCGTTGTTTGTTGTTTGTTCTTCGTTGTTTGTTGTTTGTTCTTCGTTGTTTGTTGTTTGTTCTTCGTTGTTTGTTGTTTGTTGTTTGTTCTTCGTTGTTTGTTGTTTGTTGTTTGTTCTTGGTTGTTTGTTGTTTGTTGTTTGTTCTTCGTTGTTTGTTGTTTGTTGTTTGTTCTTCGTTGTTTGTTGTTTGTTCTTCGTTGTTTGTTGTTTGTTCTTCGTTGTTTGTTGTTTGTTCTTCGTTGTTTGTTGTTTGTTCTTCGTTGTTTGTTGTTTGTTCTTCGTTGTTTGTTGTTTGTTCTTCGTTCTTTGTTGTTTGTTCTTCGTTATTTGTTGTTTGTTGTTTGTTCTTCGTTGTTTGTTGTTTGTTCTTTGTTGTTTGTTGTTTGTTGTTTGTTCTTCGTTGTTTGTTGTTTGTTCTTCGTTGTTTGTTGTTTGTTCTTCGTTGTTTGTTGTTTGTTGTTTGTCCTTCGTTGTTTCTTGTTTGTTGTTTGTTCTTCGTTGTTTGTTCCTCGTTGCTTGTTCTTCGTTGTTTGTTCTTCGTTTTGTTGTTTGTTGTTTGTTGTTTGTTGTTTGTTGTTTGTTGTTTGTTGTATGTTGTTTGTTGTATGTTGTTTGTTGTTTGTTGTTTGTTGCTTGTTGTTTGTTGTTTGTTGCTTGTTCTTCGTTGTTTGTTGTTTGTTTTACGTTGTTTGTTGTTTGTTCTTCGTTGTTTGTTGTTTGTTCTTCGTTGTTTGTTGTTTGTTCTTCGTTGTTTGTTGTTTGTTCTTCGTTGTTTGTTGTTTGTTGTTTGTTGTTTGTTGTTTGTTGTTTGTTGTTTGTTGTTTGTTGTTTGTCGTTTGTTGTTCGTTGTTCGTTGTTCGTTGTTCGTTGTTCGTTGTTCGTTGTTCGTTGTTTGTGGTTTGTTGTTTGTTGTTTGTTGTTAGTTGTTTGTGGTTTGTTGTTTGTTGTTTGTTGTTTGTTGTTTGTTGTTTGTTGTTTGTTGTTTGTTGTTTGTTGTTTGTTGTTTGTTGTTTGTTGTTTGTTGTTTGTTGTTTGTGGTTTGTTGTTTGTTGTTTGTTGTTTGTTGTTTGTTGTTTGTTGTTTGTTGTTTGTTGTTTGTTGTTTGTTGTTTGTTGTTTGTTGTTTGTTGTTTGTTGTTTGTTGTTTGTTGTTTGTTGTTTGTTGTTTGTTGTTTGTTGTTTGTTGTTTGTTGTTTGTTGTTTGTTGTTTGTTGTTTGTTGTTTGTTGTTTGTTGTTTGTTGTTTGTTGTTTGTTGTTTGTTGTTTGTTGTTTGTTGTTTGTTGTTTGTTGTTTGTTGTTTGTTGTTTGTTGTTTGTTGTTTGTTGTTTGTTGTTTGTTGTTTGTTGTTTGTTGTTTGTTGTTTGTTGTTTGTTGTTTGTTGTTTGTTGTTTGTTGTTTGTTGTTTGTTGTTTGTTGTTTGTTGTTTGTTGTTTGTTGTTTGTTGTTTGTTGTTTGTTGTTTGTTGTTTGTTGTTTGTTGTTTGTTGTTTGTTGTTTGTTGTTTGTTGTTTGTTGTTTGTTGTTTGTTGTTTGTTGTTTGTTGTTTGTTGTTTGTTGTTTGTTGTTTGTTGTTTGTTGTTTGTTGTTTGTTGTTTGTTGTTTGTTGTTTGTTGTTTGTTGTTTGTTGTTTGTTGTTTGTTGTTTGTTGTTTGTTGTTTGTTGTTTGTTGTTTGTTGTTTGTTGTTTGTTGTTTGTTGTTTGTTGTTTGTTGTTTGTTGTTTGTTGTTTGTTGTTTGTTGTTTGTTGTTTGTTGTTTGTTGTTTGTTGTTTGTTGTTTGTTGTTTGTTGTTTGTTGTTTGTTGTTTGTTGTTTGTTGTTTGTTGTTTGTTGTTTGTTGTTTGTTGTTTGTTGTTTGTTGTTTGTTGTTTGTTGTTTGTTGTTTGTTGTTTGTTGTTTGTTGTTTGTTGTTTGTTGTTTGTTGTTTGTTGTTTGTTGTTTGTTGTTTGTTGTTTGTTGTTTGTTGTTTGTTGTTTGTTGTTTGTTGTTTGTTGTTTGTTGTTTGTTGTTTGTTGTTTGTTGTTTGTTGTTTGTTGTTTGTTGTTTGTTGTTTGTTGTTTGTTGTTTGTTGTTTGTTGTTTGTTGTTTGTTGTTTGTTGTTTGTTGTTTGTTGTTTGTTGTTTGTTGTTTGTTGTTTGTTGTTTGTTGTTTGTTGTTTGTTGTTTGTTGTTTGTTGTTTGTTGTTTGTTGTTTGTTGTTTGTTGTTTGTTGTTTGTTGTTTGTTGTTTGTTGTTTGTTGTTTGTTGTTTGTTGTTTGTTGTTTGTTGTTTGTTGTTTGTTGTTTGTTGTTTGTTGTTTGTTGTTTGTTGTTTGTTGTTTGTTGTTTGTTGTTTGTTGTTTGTTGTTTGTTGTTTGTTGTTTGTTGTTTGTTGTTTGTTGTTTGTTGTTTGTTGTTTGTTGTTTGTTGTTTGTTGTTTGTTGTTTGTTGTTTGTTGTTTGTTGTTTGTTGTTTGTTGTTTGTTGTTTGTTGTTTGTTGTTTGTTGTTTGTTGTTTGTTGTTTGTTGTTTGTTGTTTGTTGTTTGTTGTTTGTTGTTTGTTGTTTGTTGTTTGTTGTTTGTTGTTTGCTGTTTGCTGTTTGCTGTTTGTTGTTTGTTGTTTGTTGTTTGTTGTTTGCTGTTTGCTGTTTGCTGTTTGCTGTTTGCTGTTTGTTGTTTGCTGTTTGTTGTTTGTTGTTTGTTGTTTGCTGTTTGCTGTTTGTTGTTTGCTGTTTGCTGTTTGTTGTTTGTTGTTTGTTGTTTGTTGTTTGTTGTTTGTTGTTTGTTGTTTGTTGTTTGTTGTTTGTTGTTTGTTGTTTGTTGTTTGTTGTTTGTTGTTTGTTGTTTGTTGTTTGTTGTTTGTTGTTTGTTGTTTGTTGTTTGTTGTTTGTTGTTTGTTGTTTGTTGTTTGTTGTTTGTTGTTTGTTGTTTGTTGTTTGTTGTTTGTTGTTTGTTGTTTGTTGTTTGTTGTTTGTTGTTTGTTGTTTGTTGTTTGTTGTTTGTTGTTTGTTGTTTGTTGTTTGTTGTTTGTTGTTTGTTGTTTGTTGTTTGTTGTTTGTTGTTTGTTGTTTGTTGTTTGTTGTTTGTTGTTTGTTGTTTGTTGTTTGTTGTTTGTTGTTTGTTGTTTGTTGTTTGTTGTTTGTTGTTTGTTGTTTGTTGTTTGTTGTTTGTTGTTTGTTGTTTGTTGTTTGTTGTTTGTTGTTTGTTGTTTGTTGTTTGTTGTTTGTTGTTTGTTGTTTGTTGTTTGTTGTTTGTTGTTTGTTGTTTGTTGTTTGTTGTTTGTTGTTTGTTGTTTGTTGTTTGTTGTTTGTTGTTTGTTGTTTGTTGTTTGTTGTTTGTTGTTTGTTGTTTGTTGTTTGTTGTTTGTTGTTTGTTGTTTGTTGTTTGTTGTTTGTTGTTTGTTGTTTGTTGTTTGTTGTTTGTTGTTTGTTGTTTGTTGTTTGTTGTTTGTTGTTTGTTGTTTGTTGTTTGTTGTTTGTTGTTTGTTGTTTGTTGTTTGTTGTTTGTTGTTTGTTGTTTGTTGTTTGTTGTTTGTTGTTTGTTGTTTGTTGTTTGTTGTTTGTTGTTTGTTGTTTGTTGTTTGTTGTTTGTTGTTTGTTGTTTGTTGTTTGTTGTTTGTTGTTTGTTGTTTGTTGTTTGTTGTTTGTTGTTTGTTGTTTGTTGTTTGTTGTTTGTTGTTTGTTGTTTGTTGTTTGTTGTTTGTTGTTTGTTGTTTGTTGTTTGTTGTTTGTTGTTTGTTGTTTGTTGTTTGTTGTTTGTTGTTTGTTGTTTGTTGTTTGTTGTTTGTTGTTTGTTGTTTGTTGTTTGTTGTTTGTTGTTTGTTGTTTGTTGTTTGTTGTTTGTTGTTTGTTGTTTGTTGTTTGTTGTTTGTTGTTTGTTGTTTGTTGTTTGTTGTTTGTTGTTTGTTGTTTGTTGTTTGTTGTTTGTTGTTTGTTGTTTGTTGTTTGTTGTTTGTTGCTTGTTGCTTGTTGTTTGTTGTTTGTTGCTTGTTGCTTGTTGCTTGTTGTTTGTTGTTTGTTGTTTGTTGTTTGTTGTTTGTTGTTTGTTGTTTGTTGTTTGTTGTTTGTTGTTTGTTGTTTGTTGTTTGTTGTTTGTTGTTTGTTGTTTGTTGTTTGTTGTTTGTTGTTTGTTGTTTGTTGTTTGTTGTTTGTTGTTTGTTGTTTGTTGTTTGTTGTTTGTTGTTTGTTGTTTGTTGTTTGTTGTTTGTTGTTTGTTGTTTGTTGTTTGTTGTTTGTTGTTTGTTGTTTGTTGTTTGTTGTTTGTTGTTTGTTGTTTGTTGTTTGTTGTTTGTTGTTTGTTGTTTGTTGTTTGTTGTTTGTTGTTTGTTGTTTGTTGTTTGTTGTTTGTTGTTTGTTGTTTGTTGTTTGTTGTTTGTTGTTTGTTGTTTGTTGTTTGTTGTTTGTTGTTTGTTGTTTGTTGTTTGTTGTTTGTTGTTTGTTGTTTGTTGTTTGTTGTTTGTTGTTTGTTGTTTGTTGTTTGTTGTTTGTTGTTTGTTGTTTGTTGTTTGTTGTTTGTTGTTTGTTGTTTGTTGTTTGTTGTTTGTTGTTTGTTGTTTGTTGTTTGTTGTTTGTTGTTTGTTGTTTGTTGTTTGTTGTTTGTTGTTTGTTGTTTGTTGTTTGTTGTTTGTTGTTTGTTGTTTGTTGTTTGTTGTTTGTTGTTTGTTGTTTGTTGTTTGTTGTTTGTTGTTTGTTGTTTGTTGTTTGTTGTTTGTTGTTTGTTGTTTGTTGTTTGTTGTTTGTTGTTTGTTGTTTGTTGTTTGTTGTTTGTTGTTTGTTGTTTGTTGTTTGTTGTTTGTTGTTTGTTGTTTGTTGTTTGTTGTTTGTTGTTTGTTGTTTGTTGTTTGTTGTTTGTTGTTTGTTGTTTGTTGTTTGTTGTTTGTTGTTTGTTGTTTGTTGTTTGTTGTTTGTTGTTTGTTGTTTGTTGTTTGTTGTTTGTTGTTTGTTGTTTGTTGTTTGTTGTTTGTTGTTTGTTGTTTGTTGTTTGTTGTTTGTTGTTTGTTGTTTGTTGTTTGTTGTTTGTTGTTTGTTGTTTGTTGTTTGTTCTTCGTTGTTTGTTGTTTGTTCTTCGTTGTTTGTTGTTTGTTCTTCGTTGTTTGTTGTTTGTTCTTCGTTGTTTGTTGTTTGTTCTTCGTTGTTTGTTGTTTGTTCTTCGTTGTTTGTTGTTTGTTCTTCGTTGTTTGTTGCTTGTTCATCGTTGTTTGTTGCTTGTTCTTCGTTGTTTGTTGCTTGTTCTTCGTTGTTTGTTGCTTGTTCTTCGTTGTTTGTTGCTTGTTCTTCGTTGTTTGTTGCTTGTTCTTCGTTGTTTGTTGCTTGTTCTTCGTTGTTTGTTGCTTGTTCTTCGTTGTTTGTTGTTTGTTGTTCGTTGTTTGTTGCTTGTTCATCGTTGTTTGTTGCTTGTTCTTCGTTGTTTGTTGCTTGTTCTTCGTTGATTGTTGCTTGTTCTTCGTTGATTGTTGCTTGTTCTTCGTTGTTTGTTGCTTGTTCTTCGTTGTTTGTTGCTTGTTCTTCGTTGTTTGTTGCTTGTTCTTCGTTGTTTGTTGCTTGTTCTTCGTTGTTCGTTGTTTGTTCTTCGTTGTTCGTTGTTTGTTCTTCGTTGTTCGTTGTTTGTTCTTCGTTGTTCGTTGTTTGTTCTTCGTTGTTCGTTGTTTGTTCTTCGTTGTTCGTTGTTTGTTCTTCGTTCTTCGTTGTTTGTTCTTCGTTGTTTGTTCTTCGTTGTTTGTTCTTCGTTGTTTGTTCTTCGTTCTTCGTTGTTTGTTGTTTGTTCTTCGTTGTTTGTTGTTTGTTCTTCGTTGTTTGTTGTTTGTTCATCGTTGTTTGTTGTTTGTTCTTCGTTGTTTGTTGTTTGTTCTTCGTTGTTTGTTGTTTGTTCTTCGTTGTTTGTTGTTTGTTCTTCGTTGTTTGTTGTTTGTTCTTCGTTGTTTGTTGTTTGTTCTTCGTTGTTTGTTGTTTGTTCTTCGTTGTTTGTTGTTTGTTCTTCGTTGTTTGTTGTTTGTTGTTTGTTGTTTGTTCTTCGTTGTTTGTTGTTTGTTCTTCGTTGTTTGTTGTTTGTAGTTTGTTCTTCGTTGTTTGTTGTTTGTTGTTTGTTGTTTGTTCTTCGTTGTTTGTTCTTCGTTGTTTGTTCTTCGTTGTTTGTTGTTTGTTCTTCGTTGTTTGTTGTTTGTTCTTCGTTGTTTGTTGTTTGTTCTTCGTTGTTTGTTGTTTGTTGTTTGTTCTTCGATGTTTGTTGTTTGTTCTTCGTTGTTTGTTGTTTGTTGTTTGTTCTTCGATGTTTGTTGTTTGTTCTTCGTTGTTTGTTGTTTGTTGTTTGTTCTTCGTTGTTTGTTGTTTGTTGTTTGATGTTTGTTCTTCGTTGTTTGTTGTTTGTTGTTTGTTCTTCGTTGTTTGTTGTTTGTTCTTCGTTGTTTGTTGTTTGTTCTTTGTTGTTTGTTGTTTGTACTTCGTTGTTTGTTGTTTGTTCTTCGTTGTTTGTTCTTCGTTGTTTGTTCTTCGTTGTTTGTTCTTCGTTGTTTGTTCTTCGTTGTTTGTACTTCGTTGTTTGTTCTTCGTTGTTTGTTCTTCTTTGTTTGTCCTTCGTTGTTTGTTCTTCGTTGTTTGTTCTTCGTTGTTTGGTCTTCGTTGTTTGTTCTTCGTTGTTTGTTCTTCGTTGTTTGTTCTACGTTGTTTGTTCTTCGTTGTCTGTTCTTCGTTGTTTGTTCTTCGTTGTTTGTTCTTCGTTGTTTGTTGTTTGTTCTTCGTTGTTTGTTGTTTGTTCTTCGTTGTTTGTTGTTTGTTCTTCGTTGTTTGTTGTTTGTTCTTCGTTGTTTGTTGTTTGTTCATCGTTGTTTGTTGTTTGTTCTTCGTTGTTTGTTGTTTGTTCTTCGTTGTTTGTTGTTTGTTCTTCGTTGTTTGTTGTTTGTTCTTCGTTGTTTGTTGTTTGTTCTTCGTTGTTTGTTGTTTGTTCTTCGTTGTTTGTTGTTTGTTCTTCGTTGTTTGTTGTTTGTTCTCCGTTGTTTGTTGTTTGTTGTTTGTTCTTCGTTGTTTGTTCTTCGTTGTTTGTTCTTCGTTGTTTGTTGTTTCTTGTTTGTTCTTCGTTGTTTGTTGTTTGTTCTTCGTTGTTTGTTGTTTGTTCTTCGTTGTTTGTTGTTTGTTCTTCGTTGTTTGTTGTTTGTTCTTCGTTGTTTGTTGTTTGTTCTTCGTTGTTTGTTGTTTGTTCTTCGTTGTTTGTTGTTTGTTCTTCGTTGTTTGTTGTTTGTAGTTTGTTCTTCGTTGTTTGTTGTTTGTTGTTTGTTGTTTGTTGTTTGTTCTTCGTTGTTTGTTGTTTGTTCTTCGTTGTTTGTTGTTTGTAGTTTGTTCTTCGTTGTTTGTTGTTTGTTGTTTGTTGTTTGTTCTTCGTTGTTTGTTCTTCGTTGTTTGTTCTTCGTTGTTTGTTGTTTGTTCTTCGTTGTTTGTTGTTTGTTCTTCGTTGTTTGTTGTTTGTTCTTCGATGTTTGTTGTTTGTTCTTCGTTGTTTGTTGTTTGTTGTTTGTTCTTCGATGTTTGTTGTTTGTTCTTCGTTGTTTGTTGTTTGTTGTTTGTTCTTCGTTGTTTGTTGTTTGTTGTTTGATGTTTGTTCTTCGTTGTTTGTTGTTTGTTGTTTGTTCTTCGTTGTTTGTTGTTTGTTCTTCGTTGTTTGTTGTTTGTTCTTTGTTGTTTGTTGTTTGTACTTCGTTGTTTGTTGTTTGTTCTTCGTTGTTTGTTCTTCGTTGTTTGTTCTTCGTTGTTTGTTCTTCGTTGTTTGTTCTTCGTTGTTTGTACTTCGTTGTTTGTTCTTCGTTGTTTGTTCTTCTTTGTTTGTTCTTCGTTGTTTGTTCTTCGTTGTTTGTTCTTCGTTGTTTGGTCTTCGTTGTTTGTTCTTCGTTGTTTGTTCTTCGTTGTTTGTTCTACGTTGTTTGTTCTTCGTTGTTTGTTCTTCGTTGTTTGTTCTTCGTTGTTTGTTCTTCGTTGTTTGTTGTTTGTTCTTCGTTGTTTGTTGTTTGTTCTTCGTTGTTTGTTGTTTGTTCTTCGTTGTTTGTTGTTTGTTCTTCGTTGTTTGTTGTTTGTTCATCGTTGTTTGTTGTTTGTTCTTCGTTGTTTGTTGTTTGTTCTTCGTTGTTTGTTGTTTGTTCTTCGTTGTTTGTTGTTTGTTCTTCGTTGTTTGTTGTTTGTTCTTCGTTGTTTGTTGTTTGTTCTTCGTTGTTTGTTGTTTGTTCTTCGTTGTTTGTTGTTTGTTCTTCGTTGTTTGTTGTTTGTTCTCCGTTGTTTGTTGTTTGTTGTTTGTTCTTCGTTGTTTGTTCTTCGTTGTTTGTTCTTCGTTGTTTGTTGTTTCTTGTTTGTTCTTCGTTGTTTGTTGTTTGTTCTTCGTTGTTTGTTGTTTGTTCTTTGTTGTTTGTTGTTTGTTGTTTGTTCTTTGTTGTTTGTTGTTTGTTCTTCGTTGTTTGTTGTTTGTTCTTCGTTGTTTGTTGTTTGTTGTTTGTCCTTCGTTGTTTCTTGTTTGTTGTTTGTTCTTCGTTGTTTGTTCCTCGTTGCTTGTTCTTCGTTGTTTGTTCTTCGTTTTGTTGTTTGTTGTTTGTTGTTTGTTGTTTGTTGTTTGTTGTATGTTGTTTGTTGTATGTTGTTTGTTGTTTGTTGTTTGTTGTTTGTTGCTTGTTGTTTGTTGTTTGTTGCTTGTTCTTCGTTGTTTGTTGTTTGTTTTACGTTGTTTGTTGTTTGTTCTTCGTTGTTTGTTGTTTGTTCTTCGTTGTTTGTTGTTTGTTCTTCGTTGTTTGTTGTTTGTTCTTCGTTGTTTGTTGTTTGTTGTTTGTTCTTCGTTGTTTGTTGTTTGTTCTTCGTTGTTTGTTGTTTGTAGTTTGTTCTTCGTTGTTTGTTGTTTGTTGTTTGTTGTTTGTTCTTCGTTGTTTGTTGTTTGTTGTTTGTTCTTCGTTGTTTGTTGTTTGTTGTTTGTTCTTCGTTGTTTGTTCTTCGTTGTTTGTTCTTCGTTGTTTGTTCTTCGTTGTTTGTTCTTCGTTGTTTGTTCTTCGTTGCTTGTTCTTCGTTGTTTGTTCTTCGTTGTTTGTTCTTCGTTGTTTGTTCTTCGTTGTTTGTTCTTCGTTGTTTGTACTTCGTTGTTTGTTCTTCGTTGTTTGTTCTTCTTTGTTTGTTCTTCGTTGTTTGTTCTTCGTTGTTTGTTCTTCGTTGTTTGGTCTTCGTTGTTTGTTCTTCGTTGTTTGTTCTTCGTTGTTTGTTCTACGTTGTTTGTTCTTCGTTGTTTGTTCTTCGTTGTTTGTTCTTCGTTGTTTGTTCTTCGTTGTTTGTTGTTTGTTCTTCGTTGTTTGTTGTTTTTTCTTCGTTGTTTGTTGTTTGTTCTTCGTTGTTTGTTGTTTGTTCATCGTTGTTTGTTGTTTGTTCTTCGTTGTTTGTTGTTTGTTCTTCGTTGTTTGTTGTTTGTTCTTCGTTGTTTGTTGTTTGTTCTTCGTTGTTTGTTGTTTGTTCTTCGTTGTTTGTTGTTTGTTCTTCGTTGTTTGTTGTTTGTTCTTCGTTGTTTGTTGTTTGTTCTTCGTTGTTTGTTGTTTGTTCTCCGTTGTTTGTTGTTTGTTGTTTGTTCTTCGTTTTTTGTTGTTTGTTGTTTGTTCTTCGTTGTTTGTTGTTTGTTCTTCGTTGTTTGTTGTTTGTTCTTCGTTGTTTGTTGTTTGTTGTTTGTTCTTCGTTGTTTGTTCTTCGTTGTTTGTTGTTTGTTGTTTGTTCTTCGTTGTTTGTTGTTTGTTGTTTGTTCTTCGTTGTTTGTTCTTCGTTGTTTGTTCTTCGTTGTTTGTTCTTCGTTGTTTGTTCTTCGTTGTTTGTTCTTCGTTGCTTGTTCTTCGTTGTTTGTTCTTCGTTGTTTGTTCTTCGTTGTTTGTTCTTCGTTGTTTGTTCTTCGTTGTTTGTTCTTCGTTGTTTGTTCTTCGTTGTTTGTTGTTTCTTGTTTGTTCTTCGTTGTTTGTTGTTTGTTCTTCGTTGTTTGTTGTTTGTTCTTCGTTGTTTGTTGTTTGTTCTTCGTTGTTTGTTGTTTGTTCTTCGTTGTTTGTTGTTTGTTCATCGTTGTTTGTTGTTTGTCCTTCGTTGTTTGTTGTTTGTTCTTCGTTGTTTGTTGTTTGTTCTTCGTTGTTTTTTGTTTGTTCTTCGTTGTTTGTTGTTTGTTCTTCGTTGTTTGTTGTTTGTTCTTCGTTGTTTGTTGTTTGTTCTTCGTTGTTTGTTCTTTGTTCTTCGTTGTTTGTTGTTTGTTCTTCGTTGTTTGTTGTTTGTTCTTCGTTGTTTGTTGTTTGTTCTTCGTTGTTTGTTGTTTGTTGTTTGTTCTTCGTTGTTTGTTCATCGTTGTTTGTTCTTCGTTGTTTGTTCTTCGTTGTTTTTTCTTCGTTGTTTGTTCTTCGTTGTTTGTTCTTCGTTGTTTGTTCTTCGTTGTTTGTTCTTCGTTGTTTGTTCTTCGTTGTTTGTTCTTCGTTGTTTGTTCTTCGTTGTTTGTTCTTCGTTGTTTGTTCTTCGTTGTTTGTTCTTCGTTGTTTGTTCTTCGTTGTTTGTTGTTTCTTGTTTGTTCTTCGTTGTTTGTAGTTTGTTCTTCGTTGTTTGTTGTTTGTTCTTCGTTGTTTGTTGTTTGTTCTTCGTTGTTTGTTGTTTGTTCTTCGTTGTTTGTTGTTTGTTCTTCGTTGTTTGTTGTTTGTTCTTCGTTGTTTGTTGTTTGTTCTTCGTTGTTTGTTGTTTGTTGTTTGTTCTTCGTTGTTTGTTGTTTGTTGTTTGTTCTTGGTTGTTTGTTGTTTGTTGTTTGTTCTTCGTTGTTGGTTGTTTGTTGTTTGTTCTTCGTTGTTTGTTGTTTGTTCTTCGTTGTTTGTTGTTTGTTCTTCGTTGTTTGTTGTTTGTTCTTCGTTGTTTGTTGTTTGTTCTTCGTTGTTTGTTGTTTGTTCTTCGTTGTTTGTTGTTTGTTCTTCGTTGTTTGTTGTTTGTTCTTCGTTCTTTGTTGTTTGTTCTTCGTTATTTGTTGTTTGTTGTTTGTTCTTCGTTGTTTGTTGTTTGTTCTTTGTTGTTTGTTGTTTGTTGTTTGTTCTTCGTTGTTTGTTGTTTGTTCTTCGTTGTTTGTTGTTTGTTGTTTGTCCTTCGTTGTTTCTTGTTTGTTGTTTGTTCTTCGTTGTTTGTTCCTCGTTGCTTGTTCTTCGTTGTTTGTTCTTCGTTTTGTTGTTTGTTGTTTGTTGTTTGTTGTTTGTTGTTTGTTGTATGTTGTTTGTTGTATGTTGTTTGTTGTTTGTTGTTTGTTGCTTGTTGTTTGTTGTTTGTTGCTTGTTCTTCGTTGTTTGTTGTTTGTTTTACGTTGTTTGTTGTTTGTTCTTCGTTGTTTGTTGTTTGTTCTTCGTTGTTTGTTGTTTGTTCTTCGTTGTTTGTTGTTTGTTCTTCGTTGTTTGTTGTTTGTTGTTTGTTGTTTGTTCTTCGTTGTTTGTTGTTTGTTCTTCGTTGTTTGTTGTTTGTAGTTTGTTCTTCGTTGTTTGTTGTTTGTTGTTTGTTGTTTGTTCTTCGTTGTTTGTTCTTCGTTGTTTGTTCTTCGTTGTTTGTTGTTTGTTCTTCGTTGTTTGTTGTTTGTTCTTCGTTGTTTGTTGTTTGTTCTTCGTTGTTTGTTGTTTGTTGTTTGTTCTTCGATGTTTGTTGTTTGTTCTTCGTTGTTTGTTGTTTGTTGTTTGTTCTTCGATGTTTGTTGTTTGTTCTTCGTTGTTTGTTGTTTGTTGTTTGTTCTTCGTTGTTTGTTGTTTGTTGTTTGATGTTTGTTCTTCGTTGTTTGTTGTTTGTTGTTTGTTCTTCGTTGTTTGTTGTTTGTTCTTCGTTGTTTGTTGTTTGTTCTTTGTTGTTTGTTGTTTGTACTTCGTTGTTTGTTGTTTGTTCTTCGTTGTTTGTTCTTCGTTGTTTGTTCTTCGTTGTTTGTTCTTCGTTGTTTGTTCTTCGTTGTTTGTACTTCGTTGTTTGTTCTTCGTTGTTTGTTCTTCTTTGTTTGTTCTTCGTTGTTTGTTCTTCGTTGTTTGTTCTTCGTTGTTTGGTCTTCGTTGTTTGTTCTTCGTTGTTTGTTCTTCGTTGTTTGTTCTACGTTGTTTGTTCTTCGTTGTTTGTTCTTCGTTGTTTGTTCTTCGTTGTTTGTTGTTTGTTCTTCGTTGTTTGTTGTTTGTTGTTTGTTCTTCGTTGTTTGTTGTTTGTTCTTCGTTGTTTGTTGTTTGTTCATCGTTGTTTGTTGTTTGTTCTTCGTTGTTTGTTGTTTGTTCTTCGTTGTTTGTTGTTTGTTCTTCGTTGTTTGTTGTTTGTTCTTCGTTGTTTGTTGTTTGTTCTTCGTTGTTTGTTGTTTGTTCTTCGTTGTTTGTTGTTTGTTCTTCGTTGTTTGTTGTTTGTTCTTCGTTGTTTGTTGTTTGTTCTCCGTTGTTTGTTGTTTGTTGTTTGTTCTTCGTTTATTGTTGTTTGTTGTTTGTTCTTCGTTGTTTGTTGTTTGTTGTTTGTTCTTCGTTGTTTGTTGTTTGTTGTTTGTTCTTCGTTGTTTGTTGTTTGTTGTTTGTTCTTCGTTGTTTGTTGTTTGTTGTTTGTTCTTCGTTGTTTGTTCTTCGTTGTTTGTTCTTCGTTGTTTGTTCTTCGTTGTTTGTTCTTCGTTGTTTGTTCTTCGTTGCTTGTTCTTCGTTGTTTGTTCTTCGTTGTTTGTTCTTCGTTGTTTGTTCTTCGTTGTTTGTTCTTCGTTGTTTGTTCTTCGTCGTTTGTTCTTCGTTGTTTGTTCTTCGTTGTTTGTTGTTTGTTGTTTGTTCTTCGTTGTTTGTTGTTTGTTCTTCGTTGTTTGTTGTTTGTTCTTCGTTGTTTGTTGTTTGTTCTTCGTTGTTTGTTGTTTGTTCTTCGTTGTTTGTTGTTTGTTCATCGTTGTTTGTTGTTTGTTCTTCGTTGTTTGTTGTTTGTTCTTCGTTGTTTGTTGTTTGTTCTTCGTTGTTTGTTCTTTGTTCTTCGTTGTTTGTTGTTTGTTCTTCGTTGTTTGTTGTTTGTTCTTCGTTGTTTGTTGTTTGTTCTTCGTTGTTTGTTCTTTGTTCTTCGTTGTTTGTTGTTTGTTCTTCGTTGTTTGTTGTTTGTTCTTCGTTGTTTGTTGCTTGTTCTTCGTTGTTTGTTGTTTGTTGTTTGTTCTTCGTTGTTTGTTCATCGTTGTTTGTTCTTCGTTGTTTGTTCTTCGTTGTTTTTTCTTCGTTGTTTGTTCTTCGTTGTTTGTTCTTCGTTGTTTGTTCTTCGTTGTTTGTTCTTCGTTGTTTGTTCTTCGTTGTTTGTTCTTCGTTGTTTGTTCTTCGTTGTTTGTTCTTCGTTGTTTGTTCTTCGTTGTTTGTTCTTCGTTGTTTGTTCTTCGTTGTTTGTTCTTCGTTGTTTGTTCTTCGTTGTTTGTTGTTTCTTGTTTGTTCTTCGTTGTTTGTAGTTTGTTCTTCGTTGTTTGTTGTTTGTTCTTCGTTGTTTGTTGTTTGTTCTTCGTTGTTTGTTGTTTGTTCTTCGTTGTTTGTTGTTTGTTCTTCGTTGTTTGTTGTTTGTTCTTCGTTGTTTGTTGTTTGTTGTTTGTTCTTCGTTGTTTGTTGTTTGTTGTTTGTTCTTGGTTGTTTGTTGTTTGTTGTTTGTTCTTCGTTGTTTGTTGTTTGTTGTTTGTTCTTCGTTGTTTGTTGTTTGTTCTTCGTTGTTTGTTGTTTGTTCTTCGTTGTTTGTTGTTTGTTCTTCGTTGTTTGTTGTTTGTTCTTCGTTGTTTGTTGTTTGTTCTTCGTTGTTTGTTGTTTGTTCTTCGTTGTTTGTTGTTTGTTCTTCGTTCTTTGTTGTTTGTTCTTCGTTATTTGTTGTTTGTTGTTTGTTCTTCGTTGTTTGTTGTTTGTTCTTTGTTGTTTGTTGTTTGTTGTTTGTTCTTCGTTGTTTGTTGTTTGTTCTTCGTTGTTTGTTGTTTGTTCTTCGTTGTTTGTTGTTTGTTGTTTGTCCTTCGTTGTTTCTTGTTTGTTGTTTGTTCTTCGTTGTTTGTTCCTCGTTGCTTGTTCTTCGTTGTTTGTTCTTCGTTTTGTTGTTTGTTGTTTGTTGTTTGTTGTTTGTTGTATGTTGTTTGTTGTATGTTGTTTGTTGTTTGTTGTTTGTTGCTTGTTGTTTGTTGTTTGTTGCTTGTTCTTCGTTGTTTGTTGTTTGTTTTACGTTGTTTGTTGTTTGTTCTTCGTTGTTTGTTGTTTGTTCTTCGTTGTTTGTTGTTTGTTGCTTGTTGTTTGTTGTTTGTTGCTTGTTCTTCGTTGTTTGTTGTTTGTTCTTCGTTGTTTGTTGTTTGTTCTTCGTTGTTTGTTGTTTGTTCTTCGTTGTTTGTTGTTTGTTCTTCGTTGTTTGTTGTTTGTTCTTCGTTGTTTGTTGTTTGTTCTTCGTTGTTTGTTGTTTGTTCTTCGTTGTTTGTTGTTTGTTCTTCGTTGTTTGTTGTTTGTTCTTCGTTGTTTGTTGTTTGTTCTTCGTTGTTTGTTGTTTGTTCTTCGTTGTTTGTTGTTTGTTCTTCGTTGTTTGTTGTTTGTTCTTCGTTGTTTGTTGTTTGTTCTTCGCTGTTGGTGGTTTGTTCTTCGTTGTTTGTTGTTTGTTCTTCGTTGTTTGTTGTTTGTTCTTCGTTGTTTGTTGTTTGTTCTTCGTTGTTGGTTGTTTGTTGTTCGTTGTTTGTTCTTCGTTGTTTGTTGTTTGTTCTTCGTTGTTTGTTGTTTGTTCTTCGTTGTTTGT